>NC_134414.1:112316964-112616964 GCF_030867145.1 Opisthocomus hoazin | reverse complement strand
AAATGATCAGAGGGCTGGAACACATCTCCTATGAGGAAAGGCTGAGAGAGTCAGGGTTGTTCAGACTGGAAAAGAGAAGGCTGAAGGGAGACCTTATTGTGGCCTTTCGTTACTTAGAGGTCTTGTAAGAAAGATGGCAACAAACTTTTTAGTAGGGTCAGTTGCAATAGGACAAGGGGTAATGTTTTTAAACTGAGAGTAAATTGAGACTAGATATAGGGAAGAAATTTTTTACACTGAGGGTTATGAAACACTGGAAGATGTTGCCCAGAGAGGTGGTAGGTGCCCCGTCCCTGGAAACATTCAATTTAAGGTTGGAAGGGGCTCTGAGAAACCTGATCTGGTTGAAGATGTCCCTGCTCATTGAGGGGGGGTTGGACTAGACGTCCCTTAAAGCTCCCTTCCAACCCAAACTATTCTGTGATTCTACAGTTCTGAGTTGTATCTTGCACAGCTGTGTTTGGCTGCTGCTCTGGCTTTAGAAATTTCAAATGTAGGGCTTCTGGACACTGTGTAAGACAGTCTAAATTGCTTGAAAGGGATCCACCTTGTCTGCTTGACCAGGGTAGCAATTTTTCTTTCAATACCTGTAACCTGCTCTCACGATAAGTACCACATCCTAAGACTTGCTTAGAAGTACTGCCTTCATTTACAGTAGGTTTATCTGGTGTAGGTTAAGCGATGTGAGTAAGGTTAGGATGCATCTACAGAGGCAATAAAGCCAAATAAAGTGTTAGTATTGGTACAGCTTATGGGTTGTACTGCAAGATGTTTCTGAGGATTGAAGATTTTAATGAATGCCTTATGTTGGGCCTTGTATGATGTGATGCCAAGTCAGAGGAAGGACTTCCCCCTCTGGCAGGCACAAGCATACGTCCATGCCACGAGGAGAAAACAGCTGAAGGACAATTTCCATCTCCAGGCAGAGCAGGAACAGAGCTATATGAAGGGAATCCCTGAACTCTGACTGAAATAATCATGCTTTACAAAAATGCCATATGGATCTTTTGTCTTCCTCACATTGACTCTGATTGGTTGACAAACATTTTAACTAACAGAATGAGGAAGATTTGCATAATTATACTATGTTTGTTAAGAACTATACAAGTAATATGCAAATTTTGATTTGGCTTCTGGTATAATTTTGCTTTTATTGGCTCATCTTTTTATATCTCCCAGGATGTTGCCCAGCAACAAAAGTGTCACAGAAGTTATTCACATCCATCTAGTGGAAAAGTCTGCCCAAAAGGAGACAAAATAAGTTATCTGAAAAAATCTTTCCCATTCTAAATGAACCAGATATCTATCTATCTATCTATCTATCTATCTATCTATCTATCTATCTATCTATCTATCTATCTATCTATCAATCATCTATCTAAAAATTATTTCTATATTGAAAAACTTAATTTTTATATGTACATAAATATATAAATGTATGCACATATGCACAAGACTAAATTCTGTACTAAAAATAGAGTGGAGAACGAGTTCTCATAATTACATGTGTCACGTGAATTGCCAGTTACCAAGCTTTTCATCTCAGTCTAAAGGCCATGAAGGGCAGTTCCACATACCACTCTGCTATAAAACATCTAATATGTGGAAACAGTAGCTAATGTAAAATCACTGCACCTAAATCAAAAGGATGTCCTCTTGGGTTTCCTACAGCATACAACAAGGTGCTCATTGACCTAGGACTTTTCTTCAGCAAAAGGCAGTCTGCTAACCACATATAATGTGTGAGGTTTTGCTTCAGCTGCCAAAAAGTGATACTGGCAAGAAAGTCTGGCAGAAGAAGACTAATTAACGTGAAACTCTGAGGCAACTATGTACAGGAATCTTGTACTATACCTGGTATGCAATGTAGGGTATACCAGACTGAATTTCCACTTTTCTCTGGTCTGCCAAAATCCTGTTTTCACTGAGGTTAGATGGAATGAATAAGTGGGCATGTGTCCCTCTCTTAAAGAAGTTACTTTGACACTTCTGAATCAAGAAAGGGTTTTCTACTGTTTTGAAGTGAATATGTCATTCTCCCAAGGAAATTCTTGAGGAGTACCACATAAAATTGCTGTTCTATGGGGTGACTCACCAAGACTCTCTGAGCAAGAGCTATTGAAAATAAGCGTAGGTCCTGCCTGATCTAATGACATGACACCAAACCTGTCAATATGGTTTGGAAAATAACTGGTAGCTGGGCTTCATGTTGTCAAGGGATATGACTGATAGTTATACTGGTGGCCCTGATAAACATTTGGGTCTAAAGCTCCTTTTGATGCCTGTAATGGATGAACACTGCATAAACTTCTGTTGTTGACAAGTTCAACATACAGTATCAGTGATTAAAGCGTTAGTCTTGAAATTATTTCCTGAAAGTGAATTTGAACTGGGACTGTAATAACAGTTTGTTGGCATATGTTAGTTGGACCTGCAGTGTTATTAACTAATTTTTCTGAAAGAAAGCAGAATTTGTAAGTATAAGAGTTTTCTTATGTAGTTCTAGTACAGATTTAAGGATTTTTAATTTTAATCAGAACTGGTATTCAAAGTGTAAGACAGGCTTCTGTGTTACCTGTTAAAATAATGATTTGCTTCTCATCTCCTGCTGGTGAAATGGCTTTTGTGGAATCATTACCACTGGAAATTGTTACCATTGACAAACAGTTTGGTTCCTAGAGGTGGAGAAGCTTGAGGAGAGACTTAAACAGTGATACAAACTCTTACCTTTATTCATATCGAAAACAAATGCTTTATGTTTCGTGCCAATTATTCTACATGAGTACTTGATGATTTCAGTTAAGGATGGACAGTGTGTTTGACTGTTGCACTATATATGTCCAAGGTGCTATACTAGCCATTCTTAATGAGTAGTTTAAAAAAAAGCTAAAAGAAGAAACTCTATCCATTTGACTTCTGTGTGGACAGTTAGTTATCTTATACCCCAAAGTTACCTTTTAACCTTAACTGATCATCACCAAGGTCGGAAATATCTGCTAAACCCCTTTGCCAGAGTAACTTTGTGCTTTTTCATTTGTATTGTTTTCTCAAGCCAGAAAAGTATTTGCTGTCAAAATTAAAATCTTCAACAAAAAATATGTGCATTTGAAATTCCTTTAGAACACCTATTTCCAATTTTCCATTGAAATGTAAACGGACAACAAAAAATTGCAGCATAGTGTATCAGTATTAATTTGATCCTATTGCTCTGTTGTGCTCTATGCTGCAAATTAACTTATAAAGACTGCAATATTAGCCTTGATTACATTATGGTCACCAGTTCACCTTTGTCTACTATTTTCAAAAATAACTACTTTTATGTTCTTTGCAGTACCTTGAAAAGAATACATGGTGCTGCTTTTATGGGGTTGGTCTTATCTGAGTGCCATAATTGTGCTACTCTTAAATTACTCACTGGTAGAAATGCAAGACAGGCACCATCACATCATCTTTCTCACAAGATTTTCTTTAAATGAGGGAAAAAGAGCAGGAGACTATGGGGGGGGGAACAGAGAAGAGAGGGAGAGGAGAGGGATGAAGCATAAAAAAAATTTATTTTTAAATCTTTAAAGTAAAAGTATTTATAAAGTCAGCATTATTTTTAAAAGGTTTAATACCAACTATATTTTCAAAGTTTTAGTTCAATATTAGTAATGGTTTTTCCAGTAGATTTAACTGACTATTATCTCACTGCCTTGACTCAGGAACATGAATGTTTATATTTACAGTCTAGAGCCTGTCACCAGCATTTTTCCTGTCACAAGGACATCCTGTTATACCACATAATACACACCGCACTAGGTAATAAACAAAGAAATTATATTTAGTAGAAAATATTTTTTATTAGTGCTCTGCTTCCCTCTAGCAATTCCACCTCCCCTAATTTTAATCACTTTACCCTACGATAATGGAGGCAACACCGTGAAAATTCTGAGGTGCCAGCACAGAGTGGCCCACTCCCCGGCACGCCCTGCTGTAGCTGTGCCCTCTAGTCTAGGGAACCAGCTCTTGGATTCTGAGACATCACAGATTCAGACTTCACCTGAGCCTTGATGCCAAGTCTCTGGAGTGTTATCGTTCCACTTCGTATCCTGATATTGGCTTAGGAAGTTACAACTTCAACTGTAGGGAAAAAAATAAAATCTCAACAATGAAGCATGTCCCCCCACCTTTTCTTTTTTTTCCAAAAAAGAAAGAAATACTTGAAATGCTGCAACTCAAATGATAGATCTTTCTGATTGTTTCAGTATGAGGCCTTACAGTCTTACATAAACTATTCATCTTAGTACACCAGCAAAGGCATAAAATAATGCTAGAAAGTAAATGGAGGACTGCATGGTTCAATGCAGATGTATAATTTGTGCAATTCAGGATTGTATCAGAGAGAACCTACTGCAAAGATTCTGCCTTATTCCATAATGCTAAGTGCTAACCTCACACGTTTCTTTTCCAAAGCTTCAAAATCTGAGGTCGGTTTACCTTCATTACATCTTCTATCTTTGCTGAGCTACTGCTGTGGTTCTATGGTTAAATATTTTCTTAGCAGAAAATTTAATTTGTGTACATTAGCATTCTATTCAGTTGTCCAGTACAAATTTGCAGCTCTTAGTTGGGTGTATAATAAAAATACAATTGTTTGAAATATATTCAGTGTGATTTACCAATATAAAAAATACTATTAAGTAACAATTTTTTAAAAAATTCTACTAGTACTAACTTATGCTACCTGAAAGTTGGGTGTTTGTCCACAGACCTATTTATTAAATACTAAACCTTGAATTATCCTGAGTGTGTTTTGTAGTCTAAATGAAGACCTCTTTTTCCAGTCACCATATCAGTACAATAAAGCGACTGTTTGCTGTTTATAACTATTGAATGCAGTAGACAGGTAACAGACTTACTTTTCCTGCTCTAGATTCCTATCCACATTGTGACTTTCAGTGACATACGAGACTGTTCAATGAATTTCAGCAACTCAGGTTATTACTGTTTGGACTGAGCAAGACCCTTGGGAATTTCTGCTTCATCTTTCACCACACTGAACTATCTAATGGAACCAAGGGAACACTTGACTAGGACATCTAACTTTCTCTCCATAGTGTTAATAAATTATGTTATCATAAATTAAACTTTTAAAATGCACATGATTATCAGAAGTAGAACTCCTTTTGAAAGGAGCTGTTAAGTGACTCAAAAGACAACCTTTGATATAATTTTTTTTCTCTTAAATGTGCTCACTGAACCTTCCTATGTGCATTGAGCTACATATCATTGTCGCTGTCATTCCTAAGAGACTGTTATAAAAAAGTTCTCTTAGGAAGGCTTCTGATACAGAAAAATTGAACAGTTTATAAAATTATATTAAAATCAAGTCATAAATATGCAAATTAACTTGCCAGGTGGCAGGAACTTTTTCAATGTTCCTTTTCACCTTTAGACAGAATCTGAAAGTCCTCTGCCAGTCTCTCGGTCTCAGATTTTATGAAGAATTTTTTGTGAGTATTTTTAAAATTGAAAATTTATATTTCAATATAAACATGGCTTCAGTAAGGGCAGATTGTGCCTGACAAATCTGGTGGCCTTCTATGACAGGGTTGCAGTGCTGGTGGATAATAGCAGAGCAACACGTGCCATCTACCTGGACTTGAGCAAAGCATTTGACACTGTCCCTCACAATATCTTTGTGACAAGCTGTGGAATAATACACAATGGTTAGAGGGACAGGGTGCTAGTACAGGCCATCATCCTGTTGCCCCAGAGGTGTGCTGGGAACATTGCAGCACAGTCCAAGTATTGTGGGGATGAACTGGAGGCTCCTGAGGTCGTAGGTGCCAAGAAGGGAACTTCTGTGAAACACCCTAAGGGGAAAAAAAGGTGCTCCTCTATGAAGGTGACATGGCCAACAGCCCAGATGAAGTGCCTCTACACAAATGCACGCAGCATGGGAAACAAATTGGAGGAATTGGAAGCCACCATTCTGCTAGAAAGCTATGACCTGATAGCCTTTACTGAAACCTGATGGGATGAATCCCATGACTGGAGTAGAGCTATCAATGGCTACAATCTGTTCAGAAAGTGTCCTGGGTTCAGCCAGGACAGGGCTGATTTTTCATCAGAACCCAGGAGGGAACACAGCTGGGCGGGCTGACCCAACCTGGCCAAACAGAGCAGGATATTCCATGCCATGTGCCGTCATGCTGGGTTCTGGTTGAGGGGGAGCTGGGCAGCAGGAGGGCAGTTACTGTTCTGGAGGGCAGTGAGAGTTGCTCTCTGCTTTCTGCTGTTTTGTTTTGTGTATTCTCCTTATCTGTATCATTGTTGTTACTGTTCCCTTTGCTGTTCTGTTAAACTGCCCTTATCCCGACCCACCAGTTTCTGCCTGTTTTCTTTCCATTCTCCTCCGCACCCCAGTGGGAGGAGGGGCAGCAGAGCAGCCACGTGGCCCTTTTGTTGCCGGCCGCAGCTAAACTATAACAGAAAGGAAAGGCAGGGAAAGAGGGGTGGACAGGTTGCCCTCTGCATCAGGAAATTGATACAGTGTGAAGAGCTGTCCCTGAAAAACAGCCATGAGCAGGTCAAAAGCTTGTGGGTAAGAATCATAGAATCATAGAATGGTAAGGGTTGAAAGGGACCTTAAAGATCACCTGGTTCCAACTCCCCCTGCCATGAGCAGGGACATCTACCACTACACCAGATTGCTCAGAGTTCCATCCAACCACGCCTTGAATACTTCCAGGGAGGGGGCAGCCACAGCTTCTCTGGGCAACCTGTGCCAGTGTTTCACCACCCTCATGGTGAAGTATCTCTTCCTAATATCTAATCTAAATCTGCCCTCTTTTAGTTTACAGCCATTCCTCCTTGCCCTATCACTACACACCCTTGTGAAAAGTCCCTCTCCATCCTTCCTGTAGGCCCCCTTCAGGTACTGGAAGGCTGCTATGAGGTCCCCCCGGAGCCTTCTCTTCTCGAGGCTGAACAGCCCCAACTCCCTCAGCCTGTCCTCATAGGAGAGGTACTCCAGCCCTCTGATCATCTTCGTGGCCCACCTCTGGACCTACTCCAACACATCCACGTCCTTCTTATATTGAGGGCTCCAGAGCTGGACACAGTGCACCTCCCTCAACCTGCTGGCCATGCTTCTCTTGATGCAGTCCAGGATACGGCTGGATTTCTGGGCTGCAAGCACACATTGCCGGCTCACGTTGAGCTTCTCATCCACCAGTACCCCCAAGTCCTCCTCAGGCCTGCTCTTGAGCCACTTTCTGCTCAGCCTGTACTTGTGTTTCGGATTATCCTGACCCACATGCAGGACCTTGCACTTGGCCTTGTTGAAGAATCACAGAGAGGCAACGAAAGGAACCTTGTGCTTGGTGTCTACTACAGGCTGCCTAATCAAGGGGAACCTATTAACAAAGCCTGCAGCTGCAGAAGGCTTCACGTTTGCAGTCTCTCATCCTGCTGGTGAACTTCAGCCAGCCCCATATCTGCTGGAAAAGTAGCACAGCAAGCTATAGGAAATCCAGGAGATTCCTAGAATGCATTGGAGATAACTTCTTGAGTCAGGTAATACTCAGCCCTACCTAAGGGGATGCAATACTAGACCTGATGGTCACCAATGAAAGTGAGCTCACTGGTGACATCAAGATAGGAGGCAGCCTGGGCTGCAGAGATCACACACTGGTGGAGTCCACAGTTCTGGGGGATATGGTAAAGGTGAAGGGTATAGTCAGGACCCTAAATTTTAGGAAAGTTAACTTCCAGCTCTTCAAGGAGTTAGTCAGTAAAACCCCCTGGAAATGTTCCTCAGTGACAGAGGAGCAGAACAGAGCTGGCAGATCTTCAAGGACTCTTTCCATAGAGCACAAGAGCTCTCAGTCCCCAGGTGTAAGAGAGGAGGCAAGGAAGGGAGGAGCAGACCGGCATGGCTGAGTCGAGACTTGCTGGTCAAACTTAAGAGAAAGAGGGAACAGAACCAGCTGTGGAAGCAGGGACAGGTATCCTGGGAAGAGCACAGGGACGCTGGCCAGTTGTGTAGGGAGAGAGTCAGGAGGGCCAAGTTGTGGCTGGAGCTGAATTTGACAAGGGATGCAAAGAGTAACAAGAAGGGCTTCTACAATTATGTCAACCAGAAAAGGAAGGTTAAAGAAAGCGTACCCTGCTGATGAGCAAGAATGGTGACCTAGTATCAATAGACGAGGAGAAGGCTGAGGTACTCAACAATATTTTTGCTTCAGTCTTCACTGGCAACTTCTCTCCTCACCCCTCCCGAGTCAATGGACCACAAGATGGGGACCAGGGGGGTAAAATCCCTCCCACTGTAAGGGAAGACCACGTTCGTGAGGGACCTGAACATAGATAAGTTTATGGGACCTAATGAGATGCATCCCAGAGTCCTGAGGACATTGGCGGATGTAGTTGCCAAGCCACTCTCCCTAGTGTTGAAAAAGTCATGGCAGACAGGTGAAGTCACTGTCGATGGGAAGAAGGTAAGCATTGTGCCCGCTTTTGAAAAGAGTAGAAAGGAGGATCCTGGGAGCTACCAACCTGTCAGACTCACCTCTGTGCCTGGGAAGATCATGGAGCAGATCCTCGTAGAAGCTTTGTGAAGGCACAAGGAGGACAGGGAGGTGATTTGAGACAGCCAGCATGGCTTCACCAAGGGTAAGTACTGCCTGTCCAGCTTAGTGACTTTCTATGATGGAGTGACTATATCAGTGGACAAGGGAAAAGCAACACACAACATCCTTCTCTCTAAATTGGAGAGATACATATTTTTAGGGTGGACTGTTTAGTAGATAAGGTACTGTTTGGATGGTCACAGCCAGAGGGTAGTGGTCAATGGCTCGATGTCCAAATATACACCAGTGACAAGTGGTGTCCCATAGGGGTCTTTATTGTGACCAGTGCTCTTTCACATTTTCATTAATAACATAGCAGAATCGAGTGCACCCTCAGCAAGTTTGCAGATGACATCAAGCTGTGTGATGCAGTTGACTTGTCAGAAGGATGGGATGCCATCCAGAGGAACCTGGACAAGATGGTGAGGTGAGTGTTATGGTTTGGCTGTGACTGGCAACAAAAGCGCCATGCGGCCACCCCTCCCCCTGCCGCGGTGCGGAGGAGAATGGAAAGAAACAGGCAGAAGCTGGTGGATTGGGATAAGGGCAGTTTAACAGAACAACAAACGAAGGGAACAGCAACAACAATGATACACATAAGGAGAAAACACAACACAAAAGAGTACAACCCAGAGAGCCGCCCTCCACAACCGCTGCCGCGAGCTCCCCACCCGAGAGTGAGTTCCCGCCGCCCAGCTCCCCCCCACTGGAACACAGCATGACGGCACATGGTATGGTATACCCTATTCTGTTTGGCCAGGTGGGGTCAGCCCGCCTGGCTGTGTCCCTTCCTGGATTCTGGTGAAAATTAACCCTGTCCTGGCCGAACCCAGGACAGTGAGCCTGTGTGAACCTCATGAGATTCAACAAGGCCAAGTGCAAAGTCCTGCATCTGGGTCAGGGAAACCCCCAATATCAATATGAGCTGGGGGAAGAAGGGGTTGAGGGCAGCCCTGCTGACAAGGACTTGTGGGCACTAATGGATGAAAAGTTGGACATGAGCTAACAATGTGCGCTCACAGCCCAGAAGGCCAACCGTATCCTGGGCTGTATCAAGAGAAGCGTGGCCAGCAGGTTGAGGGAGCTGATTGTCCCCCTCTGCTCTGCTCTGGTGAGACCCCACCTGGAGTCCTGCATCCAGCTCTGGAGCCCTCAGCACAGGAAAGACTGTGTTGAAAGACCTGCTGGAGTGGGTCCATAGGAGGGCCACAAAAATGATCAGAGGGATAGAGCACTTCTGCTACTAGGAAAGGCTGAGGGAGTTGGGGCTTTTCAGTGTGGAGAAGAGAAAGCTCCGGGGTGATCTTCTAGCAGCCTTCCAGTACTTGAAGGGGGCCTACAGGAAGGATGGGGACAGGCTTTTTAGCAAGGCCTGTTGTGACAGGACAAAGAGTAAAGGTTTCAAACTAAGGAAGGGTAGATTGAGACTGGATATAAGGAAGAATTTTTTTACCGTGAGGGTGATGTATCATTGGAACAGGTTACCCAGAGTGGTGGTAGATGCCCCATCCCTGGAAACATTGAAGGTCAGGTTGGAAGGGACTCTGAGAAACCTGATCTAGTGGAAGATGTCCCTGCTCATTGCAGGGGGGGTGGACTAGATGACCCTTCAAGGTCCCTTCCAACCTAAACTATTCTATGATTCTACAATTCTGTGTTGGCTGTCACCAATCACCTCATTTTCCATGTACCTTAGCATAGTTTCTGGGAGGATCTGCTTCATGATCTTGTTGGGAACAGAGGTGAGACTGACTAGCCTGTAGTTCCCCTGGTCTTCATTTTTACCCTCATTAAAAATGGGAGTTATGTTTCCCCTTTTCCAATCACTGGGAACTTCACCAGACTGCCAGGACTTCATAGGATGGATAGTGGCTTCTCAATTCATCCTCCAGTTCCCTCATGACCATTTTATCAGGTCCCATGGACTTGTATACCTTCAGGTTTCTTAGATGGTCTCAAACCTGAGCTTCTACAGTGGACAGTTCTTCGTTGTCCCAGTCCCTGCCTTTGCCTGCTGCAACTTAGGCAATGTGGCTTGATCACTTGCCGTTTAAGACTGAGGCAAAAATGTCATTAAGTATCACAGCCTTCTCCATATCCTGGATAACCAGGTCTCCCGTTTCTTTCCAGAGAGGGCCCACATTTTTTCTAGTCTTCCTTTTATCACTGATGTACCTATAGAAGCTTTTCTTTTTGCCCTTGATGTCCCTGGCCTGATTTAATTCTATCAGGGCTTTAGCTATCCTAACCTGATCCCTGGCCGCTTAGACAATTTCTCTGTATTCCTCCCAGGTTACCTATCCTTGCTTTCACCTTCTGTAGGTTTCCCTTTTGTGCTTGAGTTTGTCCAGGAGCTCCTTGTTCATCCATGAAGGCCTCCTGGCAGTTTTGCCTGACTTCCTCTTTGTTAGAATGCATCACACCTGAGCCTGGAGGAGGTGATTCTTGAATTTTAACCAGCTTTCCTGGGCCCCTCTTCCCTCCAGAGCTTTATACCACGGTACTCTACCAAGCAGATCCCTGAAGAGGCCAAAGTGCTCTTCTGAAGTCCGGGGTAGTGAGCTTGCTGTGCACTCTCCTTGCTGCCCTAAGAATCTTGAACTCCACCATTTCATTGTTACTGCAGCCTAGGCTGCCCTTGAGCTTCATATTCCCCAATGAGCCTCTCCCTGTTAGTGAGAGTAAGGTTCAGCATAGCATCTCTCCTCTTGCGCATTTAACATGAATGAAACAGGTAAATCTACAAGTATTTTACAGTTATTTTCATTATTATTGTTACTACTTTGCTTCCAAAACCGTAATTTGCAATCGACTATATGATGTAAATTTTGGTGAAACTTTTAATGGTGTTATTAAGGTCTGTTTGATTTGTTCAGTGCTAGCCAATGCAGAAACAAAAGCAGAGGAACAGGAACATTAAGTAAACTAACCACTTCTTTTCCTTTTTGGTGGAAAAGCAAAACTGAAATATGTACATACCTGAAATGAAGAAATTTTTGAAATAATTCTGTATTGTGCTTAATTGTCTCATACTTGAAGAAAGTTAGAATACATGGTTTCAAGACTTCTTTCTTTTAAAGTATGAGTTTTGCGAAATTAATATCTGAGATATTACTTTGAACCGAGCTTACCTCACAAATATTTTGGGTGAGCTATACTTGTTTATTCTCCCAGTCTTTTTAACTGGCTTCTTAAATGAAAGAAATGTCTTCTGAGGCTCTTGTGTGATAAGGTTCTGCGGTGAGGAAAAAACATCTTATGCTTTTAATAAGGGATTATCTTTATGGAAGGGTCTGTTTTCAGGGATCAGGATTCATTTCCTGCCAAATATGTAATACGGGCATTAATAGCAGTGTGTATATAATTCTGTCCTGGGTTTGGCTGGGGCAGGGTTAATTTTCACCAGGAGCCGGGGGGAACACAGCCAGGCGGGCTGACCCAACCTGGCCAAACAGAACAGGGTATTCCATACCATGTGCCGTCATGCTGGGTTCCGGTGGGGGGGAGCTGGGCGGTAGGAACTCACTCACGGCTCGGGAGCGCGTGGCAGGCGATCGATGAGAGAGGCTTTCTGGGTTGTGCTGTTTTGTGTTGTGTATTCTCCTTATCTGTATCGTTGTTGTTGTTGCTGTTCCCTTTGTTTGCTGTTCTGTTAAACTGCCCTTATCCCGACTCACCAGTTTCTGCCTGGTTCTTCCCATTGTCCTACGCACCCCAACCGGGGGAGGGGCGGCCGCGTGACTGGCCGCAGCCAGACTATAACAAGTTCTGTTTCTGAGTTTCTCTGCATGGGAATTTTCCACATTAGAGAGCAATTGTAGCATCCAACTATAGAGAAATTTTTGCATATCCTAATTAATACAACTCATAGTTCTAAAGATATGGCCATTTCGAATTATGATTTGGCTAAAGGCTTCTAATTTTTTTCTGAGGAAAAATGATTTAGTTACACACTTGGCAGCTTTTCATGTTTTTGCAGAAATTTATTTTACTTCTTTACAATCAGATTTGCTGTAGCTTGCGTTCACTTTTGGAAACTCTGGAGTATGAGACCCGTCTGTTTCCTGAATAAATTTTCTCTTTTTCCAAAAACATACAATTTTTTAGCTCATTTCAGGTTGCAGAACCAATAAGTTACTGTACTATTTCCTGTCAACCATAATTTCATGGGGACAACTTTATATCTTTTGAATAAATCTGAATGATATGATCTCATGTTACCAATTCTTATTTTTGCCCCATAAAAGAAACATTTATATGCATCTGTATACATATGCTTAGTGTGTACCTCCCTCTGTATACACACACACAAGATCTGCTTCTTATACATACATGTGAGTGTGCATATGCATATTCTAAGTACACACATGTGAGTGTAAATCATACTGGTTTTTTTCCCCTTTGCCTGGATAAAGTATTTCTTCTACTTACCTACAAAGTATCTCTTCTACTCATTGCCATGTTTCTGACACTCATTTGGTTTTAACAAAATACAGAGATGGATATATCGAATGAATACAGATATTTAGTTAGACATTCAGACACTTCAAGGCTGATATCGACCTTCTAGTTCTGAAAACAAAACAGTGTATTGCAGTATAATGGGTATTTCTATGAATACCTCTTAATTCCAAGAGAATACACAAGGAGAAATCAGTTGGGCCTTTAAGGAAATTAAATTATTTTAAAGCAAAAACTTTTCATGAAAGACTTATTTTACTTGAATATTATTTAACTTGTAGAAAACAATGAAAGAAACTCAAACAGGTGTGATGATAAATTTTTCATAGAGTAATAGAATCATAGAATCATAGGTTGGAAAAGACCTGTCAGATCATCAAGTCCAACCATCCACCCAACACCACCATTCCTACTAAACCACATCCTGAAGTGCCACATTCACATGTTTTTTGAACACCTCCAGGGATGGTGACTCTACCACCTCCCTGGGCAGCCTGTTCCAATACCTGACCACTCTTTCAGTAAAGAAATATATCGAACAATAAAATTTATTCCTATCATGCTGATGTGATATCATTTGATTATAGAGGTTATTCACGCAGCAGCCTAGATGTACCTAGTATAATAACATAAGTCAACAAGAAAAGACTGTTTTTTACTGTTTACTGATGTGGTGGCTACTGTCTAAAGAACAGAAAGTAAGGGGCTTAAGATACAGGTTATATACATGTATCTGAAGAAAGGCTTTGCAAAACAGAATTATCTAAATTAGTTATGAAAATAATGAAGAAGTACAAATTGGTAAATGGAATAGGGAGATTAAAAATAAATAATTAGGAAAATAAATAATTATGTATAATAATTAGTAGAAAAACGGGATAATAAAAAGGAATTTCACTATGCATATAAATACTGGTAGGCAATAATCTATGCTCTTTTCAGTTCTTCATTAACCGTTTTCTGAAAACAGGTAAAGAGATAGAAATTTGCTTTCACATAAAACAAAATAGTAGAGCAATACTCATGTCTGACAGGAACTACGTCTGTCAAAGATTGCATCACTAGCAATTCTATCTGGTTTAACAAAATGTGATAGAGTACAGGCCCAAGTGAGGGCTTAGAATATGCTGTGCTGACGTATGACTCTTAGCCCGTCACTGTTCTTAAGAATGATTTATCTTGCAAATATAGTTTTGCTATTTTGGATTTTACTGTCTGTGACTTTCATGAGGTAAGTTATGGACCTTTTGAGTATTCAGGGTTTTTTTAAGTTTCATTTTATTATACTTAAATTTGAAAATCTGTCTCTAAATTTTGATCCTCCAGTGCTTAAAAAGCCATGTTGTCATTGAATAGTGATACAGAATATCATTATCTCTCCAAAAAGCGCAACATTTCCTGAGGCATAATGCATTCCACTGACCCCAAAAACTCCGACTGAAGATAAAATCATACCTTAAAATTGTGTCCAGAACAGAATTACTGAATGTTTTCCCTTTTAGGCATAACGTAGCCAGCATCCCTTGTGTAGAGATAGAAATGGATAACAACACTTGATAGTGTTTGAATTTCATATGCGAAATGGATAACACTGGATTAAGTTGATGCAAAAACCAAAATCTTCACTAGATTTCTGCTAAATTTATAGTCTTTATAGACAGCGCGTATGAGTGTACTTTTGTGGCTTGGGTGAGAAATTAGCCCAGTTTTGCCACAGGCAGCACAGATGCAGATTCTTCTGTTAGTTGTGACTGTTTTCCTCTGTTGCCTTTCGTTCTGCAGGTTTAGCTTAGTGGTGCTGACAGCATCACTACAACCAGCAGCCCTGGCAACCCTAATACCGACACATGAACAGTAGCAGTTTCCCATGTTGTGGAACTAACATCAGATAGCTAATGATTTGCCTGAGCACATTTTTTCAAGCATTCATTGGCCTGCCTCCTGGAAATCCAACTCATTTTTACCACCTCTTGAAATAGTTATAGGCACTCTACTTTGACACATGCATCAGATGCCAGTCCAATATAGCCGATCCTGTAGGAGTGTTGTATGAATGACGAATATTTGACTATGACTATGTTGGTTCTTGTTCTGAAGGATTGTACCACATGGGCACAGAAAGTGTGTGTGTGTATAAGAGCCCAAAATTCTTACCGGAACAGCTCTAAATCGTCTGCATTTTTCAGCCACACAAGAGAACAGGGATTACAACTGCATAGTGCACATTTACTTTTGTCTGGATTGAGATGTGTATTTCCTTCTTGAAAGACTCTTTTTAATCTCCTCAAAAACTGTTCGAGCTTTTCCTCTGGTCTGTGGGACTTCATCATCAATCATGACACTCTGAGATGGCACACTGCCACAAGGGCAGAATAGCTGGTGCTTCACTGTCAAGAAAAATGATGGGCTTGACTAGCTTTCCGTTAGGATATGGCTGGACCCAGACCTCTATTTTTTAAGTTGATGTTTGGTCCAAACCACTTAGCAGGATGATCAAAATAGTAATGTACTGCAAATCCTCTAGTGTGTGTACAGTCTGTATACAATCATTAGCAAAGAGTAGGTCACAGGCCAGCAGCTCTACTGTCTGACTTACTGCAGTCTCTGTAGGCAGACAATGCCATCATCATTAAAATGCAAATACAGATTCCTCAATTATTGACTCAAAATAAAGAGGTGCTGTAGAAAAGATGCTTAAAATAACCCAATATTGACCTGTTTTAAAAAACAAACCAAATCAAAATAAGGCACCCCAATCCTCCACCCAAAAAAACACAACTGAACCCAACCAGTCAAACAAAAAAACAAACTTTCTTCTGTCCATTTTCTATGAAAGGTCTAACATTCCTCTTCAGCTCAGGATCCTTCTCAACATGCCATCAATAAACACTTTAAACAGATTTGTGCAGAAGCCTCTAGGGGACTTCATAATGACAAAGGGTCCAGCTAGGGCTTAAGTCTACCCTCTGTCTTTTTCTTTAAGCAGCCTGTCAGCAAAAATCACATCAAAGGCTTTGTTCAGCCAGAAGACTTATTTGTAACTTTACTTGTAATAATAATTTTTATCTAGTACATCAATAATACAAAAAAATATATATTCATATACTCATCTCTCTCTCTCTATATATAGTATATAGTAGTAAAAATCAAGGACTTCTGCGAGTGCTACAAGCCAAACTACCTGCACTAGCCAAAACAGCAACCCATTCTAATGACCTGAGTGCCAGTTGCCTACTTACCATGGGTGTCTCACCAGCAACACAAGCATGATATCATATGCCAGAAGCCTTGTGGAATCTAAAGCATCCTGCTCATCTAGCAAATTGAAGTACGTAAGGGAACACGCATAAAGAATGAATCAAACCCACAGATACACTGGATTATGTCTAGAAAAACATATGGGAGTAGGAAGGTCTCTTGCAGCAATATCATCAACAGCAGGGTTTGGCTTTTTTTAATTATTTATTTGCAGAAAATGCAATATGAATATAACTGTTAAGATGCCTTCAGATTATTCTTATAGGCAAAATATTTTACATATAGAAATCCTTCTAGGAAGAGAGTATGAAAGAGCAGAAGGTGGAAGGAAAATAAAAGTTAGGACTTCAGGCTGCAATGGACCCCTTTCTTTCATTATTTTTCTTTCAATATGGTATGTCTCAAGGAGCTTTATTTTGTTTCTGCTAAAGTTCCTCTGTCCCCTAAACTATGAATTCAGAAACTGCAAGCTGCTGTTTTTATTTACTTAGTCATTCTAAAAGTTCATTCTGAGTTTAGATCAAATAAATTATATAGCTCATCATTAATAGTTTACATATTTCATCGTCATTACTTATCCTTCTTAACTACTGCCCCCTCATTTTTCAGGAAGAAGGACATTTAGCAAATTAGTGTTCAGCATCAAAGGCTTATTCTTATTCAGTGTGAATATAAAGCTCTGACAAGAAGTGATTTCTAGGAAAATAATGAATCCCTTCAGTACAGCTGACCTAGCTATTCCCATTCAAGTCAAACTAATAGATTTTTTAAATTTCTGTGGTAATTTAATAATCTCACTACCTGTCTCTTTCCTATGAATTCAGTTATGCCGTGCTTTCTCTTTAAATGCAAAATATCACTGAAACTAATTTTTAACATGGATGCAGATAGAGTTAATTCAAACTAGAGGCAGAGCAATGAAAAAAGCTTGTGTTTTGATACCATTAGCTGCAGAATCATTTGATATCAGTTAATGGACTTGTTAAATAACACAAAAATTACTTCTGTCCAAACCTTGCACAGTTGTTCTGTTATGCTCATGCTGGAAAAAAAGCTACTACAAACAACTGTGGAGGAGGGGACTGACAGTATTTACTATTTTTTACCTTACCTTTATTCAGAAAGCCGAAAGTTTTTTTACTACTTCAGATTAAGAGAAGTCCAAACCCTCATTTTTCAGACAAAGTGTATTACATAAGCTTCGGGAAGTTTCAAAGTAGAAGTGTTGAAACAGGCCTTCCC
The DNA here is from genome assembly GCF_030867145.1 of Opisthocomus hoazin. NCBI lineage: Eukaryota > Metazoa > Chordata > Aves > Opisthocomiformes > Opisthocomidae > Opisthocomus > Opisthocomus hoazin. Next base: position 112,599,385 of record NC_134414.1, on the reverse strand, counting down.
CCCTTCCCTGAAACAGACTGACTAAAATACGCCAATTTGATGAAGAATTTCAGCTGACAAAATTTCAGGGTTTGACAGCATATGGTTCCACTGGAGTTTACTGAATCAGCTATTGTCAGCCTTCAGGGGAGAAAAACAGATAGAATAAATTAGAATAACTTATAGAGCTGGCTCCACTGCAAGTGAGAGTTGAGAATTAAGGAGCAATAACTATTGGGTTTTTGTTTTCAGAACTCACTTTGAAGACCAAAATTCCACCCAGACAGGATGAAAAGCTTAACTCGTTTTTTTCCTACAGCAAGTAGTAATCCACCATGTTCTGAAGTGGAAATACTCCCTCCAAGATACCCACACAGCTATGAGCATGAACTTTTTCAGTCTTCCTGATCTTTCACAGTTTTCAGTAGTGTTGCCCGCAACTGAACAACAGCAACTCTCACAGAGAGAAGCTGTGTCAGGTCAGTGGCCATTACAATGGCAAGGCTTCTTGCTTTTGGCTGCAAAAGGAGTCCCTGCCACCTTTGTCTTTGACTCTACACCACCTTTCTTGCAACTAAAGGTGTGAAGGTTTTTAGGCTCGGAGAGTTGCTGTTGTAAGCTAATTAATTAAACTATTGATTAACTACTAACTATCAAGCATTAATTACGCTGAATTAATTAAGCTATTCATCCTACGGACTATGCAAAATCTTGTTACCTGTTGCCAGCCTGACATATTTATATGTGGTCCAGATACCTGGAGCAAACATCTTTTCTGTTTTTTTATTAGGACAGCAGCTGTCCCGGACAATATCTTCGGATAGGTCTTCAATTTTTGTAGCCAACATTATTTTTCCAGCTATGTTTAAATAGCTCTGCCTCTTCCTCTGCTTTCTGCAGATGTTCAGCATCACAAATAACTAATTCCTGTTCTCTTCCTCATTGTAGTCTCCCTGTCTATTCACTTCTAATAAAAAGAATGTTACAGAAACTAAAATGGCTAACACAATATAAAATGATGATTTTGTCAGTCATTACTGTGTAAACTTCTGTGTTTTATCTCAAACTAGGAAAATGCCCCAGTCATTCAATTAGAATAATCATCAAGAGTCTGGCTCAGCATGCATAAGCAGAAGCTTGTTACACCATTAAAAAATGTTCTTTAAGGGAACACAGTTAAAATAAACACACACTGCACTTGTTAAAGCGAAGAATTACCTTTGTTATGCTTTGATTAAAAACTTCAAGATGAAACGGTCTTTTCCTTAAGAACAGTTGTAATAATAAGAAACCTAACAAATAACTTTTAGTCATAAATTGTGAAATTGACTAAGTGTCTGTTTAAAGGTTGTATTTAAAACAAATGCCCAGATCAAGGATGAACCGTTTCTCAAGACAAGATACATTTATCTCCAGGCTTAGAAAATGAGATTTATTTACCTTGTTTGGTTTTATTTGATACTGTTCTTGGGTTTATATCGTGTCCTGAGTTTTATTCTTGAAACAAAACCATGATTTTTTTTCTTTAAATAAATGGAAGTTTTCATTTAATTATTTACTTCCTAAAGTCAGAGCATTAGTAAAATATTAACCATAAGAGTTTTGTAAAATACAGTGACAAAACCAATATTTTTTACTTTGAGTTTTTATCATTTTTGTTTAAATACATGGCACAGCATAACAGGCTGTCTTTAGATCTACCACAGATTTCATGTAAATAATGAGCAGCTGTTTCCTACTGAAAATGTGATCCAACATATAAGTCACATGTCGGCAAGTAATTTATAACAAATTATTATAGTTTAATTCTGTTTATATGCTTGCTGTAAATGAACACTTGCTTCATGGGTGAATTTGATTAAAATCAAACTGGTTTACATCTCCAGTTCACACGTGAGCCATTATCTTGTCATCTGATATACTGTGTGCACAAACTCCTAATCAGTAGCTTTTAAAATAGAACTAATTTTAAACATTTTTACTTTGTAAATCCAGCTGTTTTGATTAAACACAGTAATAAAAAATATTCATTTTGTGTAATGAACCAAAATAATGAGATTTCATCTGTGAATATTGTTGTACACGAATGATAGCTTCTTCCTAGAAATATTTGGCAATTCACAGGTAAAATAAATTTTACATTAGGATGCATGCCAGTGAACTAATTTTCTCCTTATTTAGCAAGCAGAGAGAAAGGTGTAAACACAGTGAAAGCAAATGTAATTAAATTGAAAAATTGGGGCAAAATGTGGTATTCGTACAACTGCACTTTGGTAAAAAAGTCTTAAAAGGTTATTTATTTTAAAAAATATTTTATTGACTTTCTTATATTCCTTTTATAAAATCAAAGACATATATTCGTCTTACTGCCACATCACTGTTTGATCTTTGATTTGAAGTGTGATTGTAAAGAGATGCATAAATTAGAAAAAATCTTCACTGTCAATGCTATAAAAATTGAAACTAGTTGCATGGTTCAAGACCCGCCATGTTGTCCAAGTCTCGCCCTGTAAAACAGAATGAGTCGCATGGAGAATCTGTCATAGGAAGGTCTGAAGAATTGAAATACTTGTCGAATAGCGATTTGGAAAAAAAACCCATGGCAATCAAAGCTGCGATGATCACTTTGTTCATAGATTACTATTGCTTCATAAAATTGGTTTTATTCACTAAATACAGTAATTTTCAGCTTTGTCAGAATATTTGTATAAATCCAAAATTCGTTAATTTGAACAGCTCCATTACAATGATGATTTATTATGTTAGTAATGTTATTTAGTTAGTTAGTTAGTTAGTAAATGTTAGACTATTGTCTAACAAAGGAGATGATGAAACTTAGAAAGAAGGTCTGTGTCTGTTTCATGATTAAGAAGTGAAGCTGCAAATGTTTCATCATAAAAATTGTTCTCTGTTTAAAACTTGTAAACAAAAGTATGGGTAATTGCAATACTTGTAAAAATCCTATTAATTTATATAAGTGTACATTTTTAGAAGTCTTTTTTTTCCAAAACTCAGGTTAATTATAGCATGCCTTGGCAGTGACTAAGATCTAACACCATCCCTTGTTCTTACAAAGCCCATTAGGATGAGAGAAAACAAGGGTAGCGGAAAGAGAAGTTTGCCCCATCTGCATATTCAGGAACTGAAGTCTCAGGAGATGAGGAAATCTGTTACACTGCAAAACCCAGCATCCTGGCCACTGGCAGAATAACGCACTGTGAGAGCTGCTGGTCACTGCAGGACTGGTGTGGCAGCCAAGCAAGGGGTCATCAGAAAGACACTTATGGCGACACCTTCCTAAATTGATCAGGAGTGACAGAGAAAACAGTTCAAGATTTGAGGGGGGGGGGCACGATTAGGAATAGGTGGATGCCTTCTGCTGTCCTGGCTAAATATCATGAATCTTTAAATTATTTTGGTATAACTGGCCTCCTGGGAAAAATGACTTAAGAGAGTCAACAGAATATTCAGTATTTAGACAGAAGGAGTGCTTCTTTGCAGGAAGGAGCTGTGCTTCCAAGAGGCTAGATTGGAAGCAGAGTTATATCTGGAAAATCAAGTATGAGATAGTTTACGCCCTAAAGGAATCACCTCTACTGGAAAGCGGCGCTTCAGGACCACAGGTTATATCTGGGTGCCTCAACACAATTCCAGCTCAGGAAGACTGCCAACAAGTAATGCAGATCACGTGTCAGACCGCACTATTTCACAATGTGCCTGCGGTTTGTTGGGAAAGAACTGGTTCACCTCCCTACTGGGCAAATCACAACTCTGGCAGATTTCTTTTACTATTGAATCTCCAATGTAGAAATATCTTTGAGACATCACACGGTTTTCACTCTCAAAAAACTACAGACACTGCCAAAAGTCATAATACTGCTGCACGCTATGCAAAGGGCATGTGAAGGGAAAGCTAATTAGGTGGTGGAAGAAAGACGGGATTTACTAATCATGTATCACCATACTTGCTGTACATTTGTTAACTGTTATCAGAACCATAATAATTATGAACCTGTACTAACAGCTTTGATTATTACTAGCTGCAGAGAAAAGGAAAGAACATTATTAGTATGCCACAGAATCACTGATGGGAAATGACTTACCTGCCAGGCAGAGTGCCATATACTGTCTTGAGCTGCTGATGAAATTTTTATGTGTATTTCTTCTGACAAATTCTAAAATGTCTTTTCTGGGTACAGTCTGAGACCTATAAATTCACACATATATAAGAAAGTGCAGGTGCACCATACACTTCAGTCTACTCTCACTAGCTATATGCACATAACTGATTTTCACTTAATATGTGTTTAAAAGTGAGTTGAAGAGTAGCACAGAATGGAAATACAGTGGTCCTACTGGTAAGTTAGCTTCAATTTTATTTTCCTCATTAGAGAACAGTGTCTAAAGTGGGCACTTAACCTTCTTTTTCCCATAATCATCATCGAACGCTTTCTTCGTATGTATATTAATTTATAGTACCTACAAAATAGAAAGACTATAATGTCTCTGAAACCCTAATGATACAATGTGGAAAACACTAGCTTGTACTTCAGCCCATTCTTTACAGAACTTCATTACTGTAGTATTTGACCACCACAAGGTCTCATATATATATATATATTTACATCTGTGAGGTAGTCCGCCACTTTTACTATTTTATAAATGGGAAATGATGTTTCCCGGAAAAACATTTTAACACAAACAGTGTATGGTAGAGATGGTTGCCCCTTTATCTCAGGACTTAAAACAAATTAATTATTTCAGTGGATTTCCCCCTTGAAGGCTATTTTTTAGACTTCATTTCTTCCATTAGCAGTTCTTATGGGACTATGTAGAAGTAAAGTAACTTGTATTAAGTTCTTTTCCAAAAGTTCCATTTATCATTGCCTAGTGAAGTAGGAAGAGCATACTCTGAGGAAAAAAAGAGCAAATTCATGAATGTGTCAGCAAAATGGCACTTACAGTAAAACTTATCATTGGGAAGTGCCTATGTTTGAATGGGATTGGGAGAAAGCTCACAAAAAAATTAAGGCTTGATCCAGAACATGCTTCCTAAAAGCCATAGGGAGAGAACTAGAGAGTATTACAGTGTATGTTCATAATGTCACGCATTTAGCAAAATCCATAAATAGACAGTGACAAATACAAAGAGTAAAAAACCTCTAGGTGTTACAGTTTGTTCTAAGAATATTTTAATGTGGTCTGCCTACATAGTTGTGCATCTTAAAATACTGTGTTTGAGCGGGAGAGAGGCACAGGATTTGATGCAATAGTGCATAGCAAAGTGGTAAAGAAGAGAAATGAGACCAAGCACAAGAACTAAACAAAACCGAAGACAGGCAAGACGTGTAAGCCCTATCAAAAAGGCAGCAGCAAGAATCTGTGCCAGAAAATGGAAGACATCCTGAATGAGGGAAACAAAACGTGTATAGGTCCTACTGATGCTCCAGTTTATCTGTTTTTTGTATTTAATGAATTTATTTGGCATTTTTTATCCCTCCATGTAGGGGCAAAATACAGATTCAAAATACAATTCTTCAGCTACTTTAGTCCTGGTAGAAGTCCTGTTTCGGTCAAGGCCCTTTCTTCTTCTTGAGAGTCACAAAATAGTGACCATTCAAACAAAAGAATAAAATATATAAAGTACAGATTCCCTGTTCCAGAAATGTCTGCTTTTCTCTAAACATTATTTTTAACGTGGAAGTGTGTATCTTCATGCACATATGTGTGTGTGGCAGAAGATGGCTGAGTCTGTGAATGTGATGAAGGGGAACAGACTTCTCAAGGCTTCTTAGTTTCAGACATAGTTTTGTTATTTGCATTTGTTCTGAAATGCCAAACTAAAAGCACAGATCATTCTCAGCATTGCAGTTGGCGAGAGTGACTGCTCAGACTGAAACTGGAGTCAGACAGCTGAAGGCAACATCAAAAAATGTTTTAGGAAGCTCATAAATTTTTACCTGAGTTTTAATCAAGAGTTAATCCTGTAATGTAGTCAGACCAAAGAACTATTAATACCAAACAGTCCATGGCACTAACTAGAATGTAGCAGACAATTTAGTAATCAAAACTGATAAATACTGGTAAACCTATGCAGTAAGTAAAGATCATACTTTCAATTATTTTTTGCTTCACACTTATCAGACTTCTGAATGTTTTTTGAAGTACTGAAATCTGATGAAAGCCTGAAATTCTACTCAGAGATGCTATGGGAACTGACACTTCTACATGCTGAAGGATAATTTTAGACAAATACTATTACTATCTTGGACAAAGAAGCAAAAATGCTAAGTAATATTTAAACACTAGTAGTGAGAAACCCTTTCATTATAATTTGGATTATTTGTTGCTAAAACACAAGATAATAATGAAGTTAATGTATGTCATATCTTTGCCTGGCAGCTGGCAAATACGCACTAGACAGCCACTCACTCTCCCCTCCCTTTCCCCCCCAGTGGGACAGGGAGGACAAATGGACAAAAGTGGAAATTTGTGGGCTGAGATAAAGACAGTTTAACAGGACAACAAAGTAAATACCAGTATTACTACTAATAATGATAATAGTGATGATAATGATAATCATAATGATGACAATGAGTTTGCAAAACAAACTGTATACAATACAATTTTTCTCACTACCTGATTATTGATTCGCAGCCTAGAGAAAAAAGTTTAAACTCCTGGCCAAAAGAGGGTTCAAAACTCCCAGAAATGAGAGAGAAAAATAGCTTCCTGCCCCCCTGGCTAACCCCCTCTAATAAAATGAACTTGACATCTATGATATGGAATATTTCCATTGGCTAGCTTGGGCTAGCTCTCTGCCTGTACTCCCTCCCAGCTCCTGCATACTTGTTCTTTAGCTGCACATCAGACTCTGGGAAAAAGTCCTTGATATACAGCAACAATTGAAAATGTCAGTGCTACCCACATTCTTCTTGTACCAAATCCAAAACACAGCAGCTACTGGGAGGAAAATTAATTCTATCCCAGCTGAAACCAAGAGAATGTGCAACTTAATATTTCAGCAATAAGTACTTTTTATTTATCAGGTTCACATGTAGTTATTATAGAATACCCACACTTATTTATCCTATGTAATTCTAACAGCCATCAAAACAGTTGTACATAAAAAGCACACCCATAACTAAGCTCATGTAAATTTTCAGTTTTAATTACCTTACGCATTGGACATATTTGCAACTTGGAAAATACTGTTCAAATTGCACATGGTCATGAAAAACTCATGACTGAAGAAAATCATCACCTAATGTATAATCATCAACTCCTTCATCTTTCAGTAAATCCTGTTCATCTTTGAGGTACTGTACTAAGGAAAATAGAATGATAGAGATGGTTCCACTATAATCTCTAGAAAACCATTCTCTTTCACTTAGAATAGTTTCACACCGTAAAGTATTACTATAATATAGTATGAATCCTGCATTTTGTCTGTATTGTTTAGATCATTACATTTATGATAATATATTGATGCCGTGAAAAGCCGGAGTTAAAGACTCAATAGTAAGAAGACTGTTAAGCAGCTATTCTTTTATTGCAGAATTGGAAACACAGGGGATCTCTCTTCCAATTGTGTGTGTCAAACACCCTTTTATTCCAAGATAAATACAATCACAATATACATATTAATTATATTTCTGAGAAATGCTTAACATATTTATGGGTTTTCTGAGAACTAATTAGCATATTGTTATCTTTCATGCATGTCTGTTGGTGCCTTCGAGTGGTCGTCGGGGGTCTTCAGATGAAGACTTGTACTCTTCGTCACATTGTCCGCTGGTTGACCTTTGTTTCTGTGCAAACTCAGTTCTAAGATCACATATACTGTGTCCTTCTAGCTTGTTTTTTTCTGGTCTTATTGCCCTCTTGGTGTGTCTTTATGTCTGTAGCTTGGTGCATCTGCCCTCCCAAGGCCGAGCTGTCTGGAGTAGAATTATTTAGGAGTCCCTTATCCTACAGCTATCCTGATTATCCACTGAGGACCAAGACTTGCTTTGGTTTTAGTTATTTTGTCTAATGACTTAAAGTGATAACATACCTACATACATCCACTACATTCCTAAGTGGAAATAGGGGTTAGTACAATAGCTACAGCATTAGATCACTTTGTATGCAAGAATACAAACTGTAAGAATAAAAACTGCTAACAACTAGAAAATACAATTAAAGCTATTTTGTTATAGTTTCACATTTCTTATTATCCCTTCTACCAATATGATGTGAACGTACATAAAATTAGCAGCAAGAGTACTGAATCCATTTGCAATCACGACTCAGACACTTTAAGACATAGCTACTGACTTTAAGAATCTGTTGCTATCAACGTCATTTAACATTTGAACGTCACAGGATTTCAAGAGGTCTAATTCTCTGCTCTTCTTTTGCAATCTGAAAAATGAATGCAAATTATGTGAGATTATGCTAATAGAATAGTGTTTCATCCCTTTATCACCTAGCTGAAGGCAGAAGTGAGGCAGAATTAAGACCCTGCTATCACAGACTTCTCTGTCACCACTTACTAATCAATCTAACCTGGCATGTCCCTGAGAGAGCTGGAAAAAACACAGTGGAGGGTCTTGGAATTAAATGCTAACAGAACTGGAGATAAAGGAAGGAAAAAATACAGACATCTTTAAATTTTTCCTATGACTAGGGCAACAAGGATCTATGAGAAGTGTATGTTAGGATAATATATAATATATGCTAAGACTGGTGGTGCTAACTCACTCAAAATTTACTGCATGGAGCGTATTTTGAACCAAAAGTTTGAACTGTATAAAGCTTGATCCCTTTGGATGAAAGTTAGCTGAGACAGGATAAAGATCTATGGATTCATATCCAGTGTAAGACTCTCAGGAAAGCCTTCTCATTAAAATTTGCGGATCAGGACCATCTTTTAACATGTTTGTGCTACTTCATTTCTGTGGTGGATTGAAATTGCGTGGCAGCTAAGCCCCCACCCTGACACTCACTGCCACTGCAGTAGGGTGGGAGAAAGCACCAGAAGGGCAAAAGTGATAAAAACTCACAGGTCAAGGTAAAGACAAGTTAATAAACAAAATAAACCTGCATGCACAAACAAATCAAAATAAGGCATTGATTCAGTACATCACATTGACATGCAGTTGTTTAGCCATCTCCAGGAAAGCAGGGCTTCAGCAAGTGTAATGGTTACTTGGGAAGACAAAAGCCGTAACCCCAAATCTCCACCCTTTCTTCATTCCTTGAGCTTTTATTGCTGAGCGCAAGATCTTATGGTATGGAATATCCCTTTGGTCAGTTTGGGTCAGCCATCCTAGCTGTGTCTCCTCCCAGCCTGTTGCCTAGCCCCAGCCTACTCTCTGGGAGGGGCAGAGTGATAAAAAGAAAAGGCTTTGATGCTGTGTATGCACTACTCATCAATAGCTAAAACAATGTACTATCAATACTGTTTTGATCACAATTCCAAAACACAGCATTATACAGGCTCCATTTAAACAGTATTGCTGAATGTTCTGAGATTAGTAGAAAAATATTCTTGTATAGGATCAAATCTGAGAAATCCATGTTTTCAGTAAATTAAATAAGTTTTTGCAAATTTGCATCTTATCCTTTAGCATTGTGGTAGCTCCAGCAAGATGTCAGGATCCTTAGGGAAAAGGAAGAGATGAGAACAGAAGTTAACTTACAGATTTCTTAAATTTATTGTGCTTTTTGCTTGGCATGTCACCATGCCACAGTGACAGAGAATATAAGGCTCTGTAAAACTTATTTTGAGTGATCCAGAAAAAAAGGTATGATCCCTTTATTATTAAAGGCAGGGCTAACATGCTGGCTGGAAGTGATTAAGCTGACATCATGAAGCTATCAAATACAATGCTTATTAGAACTGTATAAGAGAAGGCTGCTTTTGAACCACATAGTTTCACAAAATAGCCTTCGTGCTGGTATGTCCTTATTCTTTCAACTCACAGGTTTTTTCTCCTTCAATAAATAGACCAGGAAAAACAAATATTTTGTAAGGATCTTCTGTACTGAGAATGACTCCACTTGAAAAAACCTGTATTTTAGTATTAAAGGCTTATAGAGGACTAGAGAGAGAGATATTGTTTAATGTAACTTTTCTGGAATTTTTAAACTACGGAATTTTTACTCTTTTTGTAAATAGTAGGAAATGTTGATAATAGCACAACAGATGTCAGTGGACCTGAAGAGTTAATAGGACCCTGCAAGCTTGTTGGCAACTATGAGAGAAGCAGTCTAGATGGATGTCTAAGAGAAAGAGGAGTGGGATGGAGACTCAGGGGGTCACAGTTGACATTCTGAGACAGAGTTCATCAAATACTCCAGCTTTTGTTTTTCTTTTCTTTTCCTCTATGCTTGTCTGTCTTTACCTCCAAAATTAGTTCCACTTTGACGGTAAGCAAGTCCATTTTTAACTACATAAAAGACAGTTATATCCTTGTGATTCAATCTCCTTTAACAAGCTGAAGAAAAAACCCTTCCCATCAAAGTGAGAAAGGTTTTTAAAATTTTCACAATTGCAATGCTGCATCATCACCAACATAACATCTTATGATACTGTAGAACAGCAAGCTGCATAGCAAAGTATTTAAGCATGTGATTTTTTGTTTCCTTCTACTTTCATAGGCAGACATACAGTAACACATTCTGGCCTCTTGGATATTTTTTGTTTACTCCCTAACAAAATGGTCTTTTATCCTCTGTCATAGGTGAAAAAACAGCTTTACACTGTGAACACCAACAGAAAGCAGATAACTGGATATATGTGTGTGTGTGAATGGGTGGGTGGGTGAATGTTCAAAACTGAAATTTTGAACTCTTAAGCAGAAGCCTGCTACTTGCTAACAGTGACAGATATAGTCTGTATGTAAATTTTGGCAGCATCTGGACAGAACAAAAGTGTCATGTCCAGAATCCTCCAATTAACAATGACACACAAGACAGAACCACTAATTAAGAGTCTGATCATGTCTTGTTTTTCTGCTTATAGACTGTTTAAATAGTGACAACAGGAGAACTGGGGATTTGGAAAGAAGGGCTTGCACAGAAAAGAAGAATTCCTATAAGAAGTGGTCTTGTAAAGAAGTTGATGCTGAAAAGAAGGTGAAGATCTTGGTTGGAGGAAAGATCCTGAAAGGAAGGGAAGATCCTGGAAATCAGGGAGTTAAAAACCAAGGGATACGTGGGGACATTGGCTGGCAACACCCAAGATGGGTAATGATGAGCAGAGGTACAGCAGGAACCAACCTGATTTTCTGGAGACCTTCCTGGGTTAGCAGCAACTTCTCTGTACTGAAAGGATGGAGAGGCCTAGGGAACACAGTGTTGCATGGGAGTGAGTGACTGAATGTCTGAGATAACCAAGCAGGGCAAAGCTCTCACTGCGCTTGTTCTTAAATAAACCACAGTATCTAGATCCACTCTGGTCTGTCTTTTACTCTGTCTCACCTGTGACGCTCATCACTGGTGTTCTTTGTCTTTCCCTATTGATTTCCCAGTACCTGCAGTGTGTTTTTTTTCCCCAGTAGGAGCAATAGCAGTGGTGGTAGCAACCTGATCAGGCCTGTTTGCATCTGTTTGGCCCTGGCTCAGAGCGGTTCCTGGGATAGGTACCTCTTTCCTTTCTTTCTGGTCCTGTTTGAAGAAGCCCTTACCTCTTTGTTGCAATCATGCCTTAGCCATTCACCTCATTGTTTAAGTGGTGAGGCTATCGTGTAGCTGTTACCATGAAGTAAGAGGGTGAAACATGAAAAGGTAATTTTCCACACAATGATAAAAAAAAATATTATTTTTTCTTCTGCTTACCCTGAATTGAAACTATAACACAGAGTTTTGTTCCCAAGCGAAGGCCATATGGATGAAAATGATGAAACCATTTGCAGCAAATAAGAAACCCCAATATTTTAACTGACCATTTCTCTAGGCAATTTTTTTAGCAATTCAGAATTAGTGTTGCTTTGACAGAGTCCTGGCACACATGTTTTAACCACATATATGGTATCTGCTCTATGCAAATAGTTTAAATGGTTAAAGTTAGAGCTTTCAGTGATCTGGCAGTAACCTGTCTTGCTAATATATGCACTAAAAGCAAACATGGAAGGTACACACAGAGGAAAATAATTTAGAAATTACAACTGATCTACTAAACATCTTTTTTTTTACATTCTATACACATAGAAGGTAAAATCAACTGTTATGACCTTGTAAGCCTGTAGATTTTTCTCCTGTTTTTTTTTCCACAGTACAGTTATACAAAGCCAATATTTAAATTCCATGGCATGCCACATTGAGAACATCGTAAAACGTATTAGCAAGAACATCTAAAATGAAGCAAGTAGCTTTGGTTTTCTGCTACTAAATGAACCTAATACTGTACAATTACTGGGCTGACTTTCTGCAGAAATTTCAGGGTTGTCCATCATGGAGCCAGCTGGCTACAACAAGAACTAAGCAGACAGAGTGTAAATTTCAGGATCTATTTATTATACAAGTATCTGCTAATACTATTTCCTTATCCAGCTTGAACACCTGAGACATTCGTAGTCGTGGGTACTGTGTTCAGTTTTGGGCCCCTCACTACAAGAGAGACATTGAGGTGCTGGAGCATGTCCAAAGAAGAGCAATGAGGCTGGTGAGGGGTCTAAAGAAAAAGTCTTATGAGGAGTGGCTGAAGGAAGTGGGGCTCTTTAGTCTGGAGAAAAGGAGGCTGAGGGGGGACCTTATTGCTCTCTACAACTACCTGAAGGGAGGTTGTAGTGAGGCTGGTGTTGGTCTCTTCTCCCAAGTGACTAGCGATAGGACAAGAGACAATGGCCTCAAGTTGTGTCAGGGGAGGTTTAGATTGGATATTAGGAAAACTTTCTTTACTGAAAGAGTGGTCAGGCATTGGAACAGGGTGTCGAGGGAGGTGGTGGAGTCACCATCCCTGGAGCTGCTCAAAAAACATGTAGATGTGGCACTTTGGGTTATGGTTTAGTAGGCATGGTGTTGTTGGGTGGATGGTTGGACTTGATGATCTTAGAAGTCTTTTCCAACCTGTGATTCTATGATTCTATGATTCCATGATTCTATGATCTACACTGCAGCTCATACAGCCTGTTGAGATAGGATGAAAATTTCTGGTTAGTGTGACTTCCACATGTCTTGCTTCTGAGGCATGAGCTTGCTAGGCAAGAACAGTTCAGGCACAGTTTCAAAAACACTGTAGCCTGCACATTACTTATATCCTTGTCCTGGGTTTGACCAGAACAGGGTTAATTTTCACCGGAATCCAGGAAGGGGCACAGCCGGGGGGTGGGGGCTGACCCCACCTGGCCAAACAGAGCCCAGTATTCCATACCATGTGACGTCACCCTGGGTTCCGGTGGGGGGGGGGGGGGGGCGGCACGGCGGGAACGCACTCGTGGCTTGGGCGGGCGCAGCGCCGGTCCGGTTTCGGGAGAGCGGCTGTTGTACGGTTCGTGGTTGTGTTTTCTCCTTATTTGTATCGTTGTTGTTCCTGTTTCCCTCTGTTTGCTGTTCTGTTAAACTGCCCTTATCCCGACCCACCAGTTTCTGCCTCTTTTTTTCCATTCTCCTCCGCACGCCGGCAGGGGGAGGGGCGGCCGCGTGGCGCTTTTGTTGCCGGCGGCAGCCGAAACCAAAACATTAAATTGGCGCCCAACGTGGGGCAGGGATAACGGCAGGGCTGAGCAGCAGGTGTTAAAACTGTTTTCTTAGATTTGCTTAAATTTTGTTATACGCATTTACTGTGTTAGTTAAAGTCGCCGGCAAAAATGTTTCTGACTTTGATCAAATATCTCTGCTACGTAAATCCTTACTTGCTGTATGTGTTTGTGGCCGTGCTGTTTGTTACCTCGGGAAAAAAGATCAGGATGATGATTTTGCTGTACTGTACGATATCGACTTATGATATGATAACATCACTGTGCATGAAATTAGTCTTGTATTTGCATGCGGCACTGCGGTCATTTCCGTACCTCGGATCCTATGTCTTAGATTTTGTTAATAATCAAACCCAGTCTGTGGGGAAAGCCGAAGGGGATACCTTCCCCCACTCTTTCGCCCCCCCTCTTTCCCTCAGGCTGGTCCTAACTGCTTTTGAGAGTTTCGAGTACCCGTGGGATGCTCAGGCCAGCACTCTCCTTTTGTTCTGCCTCCTGAATGGGTTTCAGCTTTTGTTTAGGGTTCAGCAAGTCGTTAAGAACATCGTGCAGAGACCTGCCCCGGGACCGGATAGCTGTGAGTGGCTGGGTGTGTGGGACAGCATGGGCAGATGTCTAGAGCAGTGGGCACCACCGGTGTGTTTTAAACTCACCCCTGAACAAATACAGAATCCGGACAATCTGGTAAAATATCTGAAAAAAGTGTGCTGCCACCCTGGGAACTCCAGAGAGACACAGATCACCACAATGTGCTGGGGTCTGGCCCATGCCTACCGAGCCCTGTTCAACACTGTTCAGTGCCTTAAAGGGGAAAGGGGGGGAAGCGAAGCGGCAGGCGCTGCAACTGGCGCTGCCCCCCCAGCCGGCCCTGCAGCCCCTCCAGCTCAGCAGGCAGTCACAGCCCGCCAGACTGGCACCGCCGCTGCCACAGCTGCAGGGTCTGCCTCGGTTTCCCTGGCAGGCACAGCAGCTGCTCCAGCCCCAGCTCCAGCTGCAGGCAGCGTGGCTGAGCCCAATGACCAACCTGTGCCAGTAGCAGTCGCCCCTGTAAAACTAAAAAAAGACGCAAAGAGAGCAGATCGCTCTGGGAGGGATGACGATGAGCCAGGGTCATCACAGGAGATAGAGACAGAGATCATCACCCGGTCACTGTCCCTGGGCGAGCTGCGAGACATGCGGAAAGATTTCAGCCGCCACCCAGGTGAGCACATTGCCACCTGGCTGCTGCGGTGCTGGGATAACGGGGCCAGCAGCTTGGAATTAGAGGGCAAGGAAGCCAAGCAGCTGGGATCCCTGGCCAGGGATGGGGGCATTGACAAGGCCATTGGGAAAAAGGAACAAATCCTCAGCCTCTGGAGGAGACTTCTGTCAGGCGTGAGGGAGAGGTACCCCTTCAGTGACGATTTTGTATGCTATCCTGGCAAGTGGACCAATATGGAAAGGGGTATTCAGTACTTGAGGGAATTAGCTGTGCGGGAGCTGGTTTACTGTGACACAGACGATGAGCAGGTACCCACAGACCCAGATGAACTCCAGTGCTCACAATCCATGTGGAGGAAGTTTGTGCGGAGTGCACCCTCCTCGCATGCCAACTCACTGGCAGTTGTAAACTGGAAAGGTAAAGACACACCAACAGTGGACGAGGTGGCTGTCAGACTCCGCCAATATGAGGAAAGTCTCTCTTCCTCCCTTGTCTCAGCCGTGGAGAAACTGGTCAAGCGACTAGACAGGAATATGTCCTACTCCCCACCTGTACGGGCCAGTGTCTCAGCTGTTAGGGGCAGGCGTTTCTCTGCTCAGGAGAGGGAATACAGAGGCTATACACCCCGGGACACCCTGTGGTTCTACTTGCGTGACCACGGAGAGGACATGAGGAAGTGCAATGGAAAACCCACCTCAAGTCTAGAGGCCCGAGTAGGTGAGTTGCGAGGTAAAACAATCACCAAAGAGGATTCTGTTAGGAAAACTGCCGCTCCAGTTTCCAAAAGCCAGCTCTCCAGACCAGGTAGAAAGTTTGACCTTGATTCTGATCCTCTGGAGGGGACCTCCAAGTCATTTTTACAGCAGGTGAGCAGCAAATTCTCTGACGAGGATTAGAGGGGCCCTGCCTCCAGCCAGGTGGAGGAAAGGGACAACCGTGTCTATTGGACGGTGTGGATTCGGTGGCCTGGCACGTCAGATCCACAAGAGTATAAAGCTCTAGTGGACACTGGTGCACAGTGTACTTTAATGCCATCAGAGTTCAAAGGGTCAGAGTCCATTTGCATTTCGGGAGTGACAGCGGAGTCACAAGAGCTGAGTGTACTGGAGGCTGAAGTGAGCCTCACTGGGCAGGACTGGCAGAAGCACCCCATTGTAACTGGCCCCGAGGCTTCGTGCATCCTTGGGATAGACTATCTTAGGAGAGGGTATTTCAAGGACCCAAAGGGGTATCGGTGGGCTTTTGGCATAGCTGCTTTGGAGACGGAAGAAATTAAACACCTGTCCATTTTGCCTGGTCTCTCGGAGGATCCTTCCGTTGTGGGGTTGCTGAGCGTTGAAGAACAACAGGTGCCAATCGCAACCACTACAGTGCACCGGCGACAGTATCGTACCAACCGAGACTCCCTTCTCCCCATTCATCAGCTGATTCGCCAGCTGGAGAGTCAAGGAGTGATCAGCAAAACTCGCTCACCCTTTAATAGTCCCATATGGCCAGTGAGAAAATCTACTGGAGAGTGGAGACTGACAATAGACTACCGTGGCCTGAATGAAGTCACACCACCGCTGAGTGCTGCTGTGCCAGACATGCTAGAACTTCAATATCAGCTGGAGTCAAAGGCAGCCAAGTGGTATGCGACAATTGACATCGCTAATGCATTCTTCTCCATCCCTTTGGCAGCAGAGTGCAGGCCACAGTTTGCTTTCACCTGGAGGGGCATCCAGTACACCTGGAATCGACTGCCCCAGGGGTGGAAACACAGTCCCACCATTTGCCATGGACTAATCCAGACTGCACTGGAAAAGGTGAAGCCCCAGAACATCTGCAGTACATCGATGACATCATTATATGGGGCGACACAGCGGAGGACGTTTTTGAGAAAGGGGAGAAAATAGTTCAGATCCTTCTGAAAGCCGGTTTCGCCATTAAGCGAAGTAAAGTAAAGGGACCTGCGCAAGAGATCCAGTTTTTGGGAATAAAATGGCAGGATGGGCGCCGTCAAATCCCAATGGATGTCATCAACAAAATAGCAGCTATGTCTCCACCCACCAGCAAAAAGGAAGCACAGGCCTTCCTGGGTGTTGTGGGTTTTTGGAGGATGCACATCCCAAATTACAGCCAGATTGTAAGTCCTCTGTACCACGTGACCCGGAAGAAGAATGATTTTGAATGGGGCCCTGAGCAACGACAGGCATTTGAACAGATTAAACGGGAGATAGTTCATGCCGTAGCCCTTGGTCCAGTCCGGTCAGGGCAAGATGTTGAAAACGTGCTCTACACCGCAGCCGGGGAGAATGGCCCAACCTGGAGTCTCTGGCAGAAAGCACCAGGGGAGACTCGAGGTCGACCCCTGGGGTTTTGGAGCCAGGGATACAAAGGATCCGAGGCCCGCTATACTCCCACTGAAAAAGAGATTCTGGCAGCATATGAAGGCGTTCGAGCTGCTTCAGAAGTGGTTGGCACTGAAGCACAGCTCCTCCTAGCTCCACGATTGCCGGTCCTGGGGTGGATGTTCAAAGAGAGGTTCCCCTCTACGCATCATGCCACTGATGCTACGTGGAGTAAGTGGGTCTCGCTGATCACACAGCGTGCCCGAATGGGAAACCCCAGTCGCCCAGGAATTCTGGAGGTCATCATGGACTGACCAGAAGGCAAAGATTTTGGAGCATCGCCAGAGGAGGAGGTGACACGTGCTGAAGAGGCCCCACTGTATAACCAGCTGCCAGAAGATAAGAAACAGTATGCCCTGTTCACGGATGGGTCCTGTCGCATTGTGGGGAAGCAGCGGAGGTGGAAGGCTGCTGTATGGAGCCCTACACGACAAGTCGCGGAAACTGCCGAGGGAGAAGGTGAGTCCAGCCAGTTTGCAGAGGTGAAAGCCATCCAGCTGGCTTTAGACATTGCCAGTCGAGAGAAGTGGCCAGTGCTCTATCTTTACACCGACTCTTGGATGGTGGCCAATGCCTTGTGGGGGTGGCTGCAGCAATGGAAGAAGAACAACTGGCAGCGCAGAGGCAAACCTATCTGAGCTGCCCCATTGTGGCAAAATATTGCTGCCCGTCTGGAGTAGTTGGTTGTAAAAGTCCGTCACGTGGACGCCCACGTCCCTAAGAGTCGGGCCACTGAAGAACATCAAAACAACCACCAGGTAGATCAGGCTGCTAAGATTGAAGTGGCTCAGGTGGATCTGGACTGGCAACATAAGGGTGAACTGTTTATAGCTCGGTGGGCCCATGACACCTCGGGCCACCAAGGAAGAGACGCGACATACAGATGGGCTCGTGACCGAGGGGTGGACTTGACCATGGACACTATTGCACAGGTTATCCATGAATGTGAGACATGTGCTGCAATCAAGCAAACCAAGCGGGTAAAGCCTCAGTGGTCTGGAGGACGATGGCTAAAATATAAATATGGGGAGGCTTGGCAGATTGACTACATCACACTGCCACAGACCCGCCAAGGCAAGCGCTATGTGCTCACAATGGTGGAGGCCACCACCGGATGGCTGGAAACCTACCCTGTGCCCCATGCCACCGCCCGGAATACCATCCTGGGCCTGGAAAAACAAGTCCTGTGGCGACATGGCACTCCTGAAAGAATCAAGTCAGACAACGGGACTCACTTTCGCAACAGCCTCATAGACACCTGGGCCAAAGAACACGGTATTGAGTGGGTGTATCACATCCCCTACCATGCACCAGCCTCTGGAAAGATTGAACGTTACAATGGGCTGCTAAAAACCACTTTGAGGGCAATGGGGAGTGGGACTTTCAAAAATTGGGATACTCATTTAGCAAAGGCCACCTGGTTGGTTAACACCAGAGGGTCCACCAACCGGGCTGGTCCTGCCCAATCAAAATCTCAGCGCCCAGTAGAAGGGGATAAAGTCCCTGTAGTGCACTTGCGGAACATGTTAGGGAAGACGGTTTGGGTTAGTCCTGCCTCGGGCAAAGGCAAGCCCGTCCGCGGGATTGCCTTTGCTCAAGGACCTGGGTGTACCTGGTGGGTAATGCGGAAGGATGGGGAAGTCCGATGTGTACCTCATGGGGATTTAATTTTGGGCGAGAATAGTCCATAAATAAATTGTATAAAGTTAGTTGTTAAATAACCCTGTCACTGTCTGTTATCACTGTTATAATTGTTATATTTTGTACCAGTAGTAGCATAGTAAGAATCGTCCAGATTAAAGAAGGATGGACTTTTGCGATGAAAACCTAGCAGAGTACAGCGATGATGGAACTGGACCTGGTTTTCAACAACTGGCATCCAGCAACTTCATCAAGATCAACATCTCCTTGCAGACTGTGGGCACGGGCCGCACCAGATACATCAGCCGTGAGCTCCGGATGCAGCAAGTGACCGCCCATCACCACACATCACCTCCCCTGCCACGGAAGACCATAACGACAGATGGAGCCTGAAGTCATGGATTAAATGAACTCAATGGACACTTTAGAGTGATGATCCATAGACTAAAGGAATGATATCTGGAGACAGGAGAAGTGGTGGTGATCAACTGGACAACGGGGGACCTGGGCATGACGTAGATGGTATGGAATAAGGGGTTGGATAATGTGCTGGGTTTGGCCAGAACAGGGTTAATTTTCACCGGAATCCAGGAAGGGGCACAGCCTGGGTGTGGGGGGTGGGGGCTTACCCCACCTGGCCAAACAGAGCCTGGTATTCCATACCATGTGACGTCACCCTGGGTTCCGGTGGGGGGGGGTGGGCGGCACGGCGGGAACGCACTCGCGGCTTGGGCGGGCGCAGCGCCGGTCCGGTTTCTGGAGAGCGGCTGTTGTACGGTTCGTGGTTGTGTTTTCTCCTTATTTGTATCGTTGTTGTTCCTGTTTCCCTCTGTTTGCTGTTCTGTTAAACTGCCCTTATCCCGACCCACCAGTTTCTGCCTCTTTTTTTCCATTCTCCTCCGCACGCCGGCGGGGGGAGGGGCGGCCGCGTGGCGCTTTTGTTGCCGGCGGCAGCCGAAACCAAAACAATCCTTGTTTTGGAGTTTTCACTTTAATGTTACACCTAGGAAAAAAAAATGAAGTTCATTCTTTGTGGCTCAAGTTTAACAGAAAATAAAAAGGACAGAGCTAAAGCACATAGTATTCTCAGTGGAAAAGTGAAACATGGAAGTCACTATAGGTTTTGTGTCCCAAAAGACTGATCATTCCAAAGACGCCTTTTTCTAGAGATAGCCTTGATAGTGTGTCCTCGAATTAAACTGCAGCTCATGTAGTAAATAATTCTAGGAATCTGCAAGTGTGACCCAAGCCATTCTGTTTCACAACAGTTATATAACACCATGAATGAAATGAGCATTTCCACCTGCACACTGTCTCTGGCACCAAATTATTTAGTTTAAAATAGCTAATCCAGAACATGTTGATTTAAAGTAAAGTGCCATCACATTCATCTAGCTCATTTTGTCCAGAAAAGCAGTGCACGTTATTTGGAGAGATCGATGTCAGAACGTGACTTTGACCCTAAAGCTGCCTGTAGTCTCAATGTCCACACTGACTGTCATCTGTTATCAGTAGCTTTTAATATCCAACCGCAGCCTAGGCACAAGGGGAAAATTAAATAAAAAATATTAAAATATCTAATAATAACCCATCCTTTAATGACATTAAT
This sequence comes from Opisthocomus hoazin, assembly GCF_030867145.1. Taxonomy (NCBI): domain Eukaryota; kingdom Metazoa; phylum Chordata; class Aves; order Opisthocomiformes; family Opisthocomidae; genus Opisthocomus; species Opisthocomus hoazin. The sequence goes on along the minus strand of NC_134414.1, from coordinate 112,578,880 downwards.
GAGAACTCTATTCCTATGCAACTTCTGAAATGAAAGGCTATTATAAGAATAGCCAATATATGAATAATTTTTGTGATTCTTATGAATCTGAAGATAAAGATGCCAATATGAAACTCTCATACTTACAAAATGACATCTAGGTATAAGCTAGATAGTATCAAGCAAAAAAGAATGTGTTGACAGGATTGTATTAAAAACTTGAAAAATTTTTCTCCCTCAAAGTAAATTCCTTAAACTTTTTCAAAACTTATTCACAAACTTATTCAAATAATTGGTCTTTACTCCTTCTCCAAAGACTACAAATAACATCAAGCTATAAAATTTACTAAAAAGTGTTGTTACAATTTGCACACGCATTTATCAAGACACCGAGACTAGCATTGTAGCGTATGTTTGTATTCTGTGTAGATTTAGGCATAAGAAACACCATGATGTTATACGTCTATGTTAGAATTTCAAGGAAAAGCTCATTAATGTTTTGTTAGTTTTGAAAAGACTGTTGATAAAACCCAGTATGTCAGATTAATTTATATCTTTGAAAACACAATGATGTTTTGTGAAATATGAACCTAATTTAAAAACTGCATATCTGGGGAGAAAGTAGCAATGCAAACAGATTTTGAAGCTGCTAAACAGCTGTCCTGGGTTCAGCGAGGACAGGGTTAATTTTCACCAGAAGCCAGGAGGGGACACAGCTGGGCCAGCTGACCCATACTGGCCAAACAAAACAGGGCATTTGATGCCGTGTGCTGTCATGCTGGTTTCCAGGTGGGGAGCTGGCCAGGGAAGTCAGTGACAGCTCGGGAGCACGTGGGGCACCATGCAGTGAGAGCTGCTCTGTGCATTTTGCTGTTTGTTCTGTATATTCTCCTTATCACTGTTATTGTTCTTACTGTTTGCTTCATTTGCTGTTCTGTTAAACTGCTCTTATACCCACCCAGCAGTTTTTGCCTTTTTCTTTTCATTGTCCTCCCCACCCCAGTGGCTAGAGGAGTGATAGAGCAATAGCATGACCATTTGTTGCCAGCCACGGCCAAACTGCAACATTTAATTTGGTGCCCAGACGTGGAGTGGGGATAATGGCAGGGCTGAGCAGAGTGTGTTAAAACAACTTTCTTTTAGAATTTGTTTTAATTTGTTCTACACATTTATTGTATTAGTTAAATAGTCGCCAGTCAAAATTTTGCTACTTTTGGTCACATGGCTGTGGTATGTAAACCCTTACCTGCTGCATGTGATCCCTGCGGTGCTGTTCATCATTGCTGGGAAAGGGATCAGGACTGTGATTTTGCTGTACTCTGGAATGTCAACTTATGACATGACAACATCACTAGGCATGAAGTTAGCCTTGTATTTGTATGTAACACTGCAGTCATTTCCATACCTCGGAAGCTATCTCTCGGAATTTCTTAATAATTGAACCCAATCTATGAGGAAAACCAGAGGGGATGCTTTCCCCCACTCTTTCACCGCTCCTCTCTCCTTCAGGCTGATCATAACAGCTTTTGAGAATTCTGAGTATTCGTGGGATGATCAAGTCAGCATGCTCCTATTGTTCTGTATCCTGAAAGGCTTTCAGGTCTTGTTTAGGGTTAAACAAGTAGTTAAAAACATCACGGAGAGATCTGCCATGGGGCTGGATAGCTGTGAGGGACGGCGTGCACGGGATAGCACGGGAAGTATCTAGAATGGTGGGCACCCTCTGTGTTTTTGAACCTCACCCCCGAGCAAGTCGAGGATCCTGACAAACAAGTAAAATATTTGGAAAAAGTGTGCTGCCACCCTGGGAATTCCAGGGAGACACATATCACTGCAACATGTTGGGGTTCAACAGTATTCAGTGCTCTAAAGGGGAAAGGGGGGAAATGAAGCGACAGGCACTGTCTCTGGAGCTGCCCCCCCAACCAGCTCTGCAGCGGCTCTAGTCCACGAGGCTGTCCCAGCCCCCCCGACTGGCACCGTGTCTGCTGCTGCCATGACCACTGGGGCTGCCACACTACCCTGGCAGGCACAGTGGCAAAGCCAGGAAACCAACCTGTACCGGTACCAGTCATCCCTATACAGGAAAAGAAATACACAAAGAAATCAATTCACCCCAAGGGGGTTGACAGTATGCCAGGGCCATCCCAAGAGCAGGAGGAGCTTGTAGAGCCAGAGATCATCACCCGGTCCCTGTCCCTGGACGAGCTGCGAGACGTGGAAAGATTTCAACTGCCACCCAGGCGAGAACATTGTCACCTGCCTGCTGCGGTGTTGGGATAACAGGGCCAGTAGCTTGGAATTAGAGGGCAGGGAAGACAAGCAGCAGGGATCCCTGGCCAGGGAAGGGGGCATTGACAAGGCAATCATAAAAAAGGTACAAGCCCTCAGTCTCTGGAGGTGACTTCTGTCAGGCATGAGGGAGAGGTACCCCTTCAGTGAGGATTTTGTATGTTATCCTGGCAAGTGGACCAATATGGAAAGGGGTATTCAGTATCTGAGGAAATTAGCTGTGCGGGAGCTGGTTTACTATGACCCAGACAATGCGCAATTACCCACAGACCCAGATGAAGTCCAGTGCACATGACCCTTGTGGAGGAAGTTTGTACATAGCTCACCATCCTCATATGCCAACTCATTGGCAGTAATAGACTCGAAAGGTGAAGAGGCACTGATGGTGGATGAAGACGCTGTCCGACTCCAGCAATATGAAGAAAGTCTTTCTTCCTCCCTCGTCTCAGCCATGGAGAAATTGTCCCAGAAGGTCCAGCAACTCAAAGAGAGTGTGTCTTACTCCCCACCTGTACGGGTCAGTGTCTCAGTTATTAGGGGCAAGCACTTCTCTGCTCAGGAGACAGAATACAGAGGTTACCCACCATGGGCTACCCTGTGGTTTTACCTGTGTGACCATGGAGAGGACATGAGGAAGAGGGATGGAAATCCTACCTCAACTCTAGAGGCACGAGTGCGTCAGTTGCAAGGTAAAACAACCACAAAAGAGGATTCTGCTAGGGAAAAGTACCGCTCCAGTTTCCAGCAGGCAGCTCTCCAGGCAAGGGAGACAGTTTGATCTTGCTTTCAGTCCTCTTGAAGGGACCTCCAAGTCACTTTTACAGTAAGTGAGTAGCAAATTCTCTGACCAGGATTAGAGGGGCTCTGCCTTCAGCCAGGCAGAGAAAAGGGACAAGTGGGTTTGTTGAAAGGTGTGGATTTTATGGCCTGGCACAGTGCCACAGGAGTATAAAGCTCTAGTGGACACTGGTGCACAGTGTACTTCAATGCCATCAAATTAAAAAGGGTCAGAGTCCATCTGCATTTCTGGAGTAACAGGGGAGTCCCAGGAGCTGAGTGTACTGGAGGCTGAAGTGAGCCTCACTGGGAAGGAGTGGCAGAAGCATCCCATTGTAACTGGCCCCGAGGCTCCGTGCATCCTTGTCGCAGACTATCTCAGAAGAGGGTATTTCAAGGACCCAAGGGGGTATTAGTGAGCTTTTTGGCATAGTTGTTCTGGAGAAGAAATTAAAAAGCTGTCTATTTTGCCTGGTCTCTCGGAAGATCCTTCCGTTGTGGGGTTGCTGAGGGTTGAAGAACAACAGGTGCCAATCGCAACCACAACGGTACACCAGCTACAATATCACACCAGCCGAGACTCCCTTATCCCCTTTCATCAGTTGATCCATCAACTGGAGAGTCAAGGAGTGATCAGGAAAACTCGCTCACCCTTTAATAGTCCCATATGGCCAGTGAGAAAATCTACTGGAGAGTGGAGACTACCGTGGCCTGAATGAAGTCACACCACCGCTGAGTGCTGTTGTGCCAGACATGCTAGAACTTCAATATCAGCTGGAGTCAAAGGCAGCCAAGTGGTACGCTACAATTGACATCGCTAATGCGTTCTTCTCCATCCTTTTGGCAGCAGAGTGCAGGCCACAGTTTGCTTTCACCTGGAGGGGCATCCAGTACACCTGGAATCTACTGCCCCAGGGGTGGAAACACAGTCCCACCATTTGCCATGGACTAATCCAGACTGCACTGGAAAAGGGTGAAGCTCCAGAACATCTGCATGACATCGATGACATCATTGTATGGGGTGACACAGCGGAGGAAGTTTTTGAGAAAGGGGAAAAAATAGTTCAGATCCTTCTGAAAGCCGGTTTCATCATTAAGCGAAGTAAAGTCAAGGGACCTGAGCAAGAGATCCAGTTTTTAGGAATAAAATGGCAGGATGGGTGCCGTCAAATCCCAATGGATGTCATCAACAAAATAGCAGCTATGTCTCCACCCACCAGCAAAAAGGAAGCACAGGCCTTCCTGGGTGTTGTGGGTTTTTGGAGGATGTACATCCCAAATTACAGCCAAATTGTAAGTCCTCTGTACCACATGACCTGGAAGAAGAATGATTTTGAATGGGGCCCTGAGCAACGACAGGCATTTGAACAAATTAAATGGGAGATAGTTCATGCCGTAGCCCTTGGTCCAGTCCGGTCAGGGCAAGATGTTAAAAACGTGCTCTACACCGCAGCCGGGGAGAATGGCCCAACCTGGAGTCTCTGGCAGAAAGCACCAGGGGAGACTCGAGGTCGACCCCTGGGGTTCTGGAGCCGGGGATACAAGGGACTTGAGGCCCACTATACTCCCACTGAAAAAGAGATTCTGGCAACATATGAAGTCATTCCAGCTGCTTCAGAAGTGGTTGGCACTGAAGCACAGCTCCTCTTAGCGCCCTGATTTCTGGTCCTGGGCTGGATGTTCAAAGAGAGGGTCCCCTCTAAACATCATGCCACTGATGCTACGTGGACTAAGTGAGTCGTGCTAGTCGTGCAGCGGGCCCGAACGGGAAACACCAGTCGCCCAGGAGTTCTGGAATTGATCATGGACTGGCCAGAAGGCAAAGATTTTGGAGTATCGCCACAGGAGGAGGTGACATGCGCTGAAGAGGCCCCACTGTATAATAAGCTGCCAGAAAATGAGATGCAGTATGCCCTGCTTTGCTTTTGCTCAAGGACCTGGGTGCATCTGGTGGCTGATGTAAAAGGATGGGGAAGTCCGAAGTGTACCTCTTGGGGATTTGATTTTGGGAAGAATAGTCAGTAAATGAAATTGTATGATGTTAACTGCTAAATAACCATGATACTGCCTGTTATCACTACTATAGTTGTTATATGTTATATCACTAGTATCACAGCTAGAATCACCCAAACAAAAGAAGGATGGACTTTGAAGAAACCTAGCAGAGCACATCAGTGATTGGACCGGACTTGGCTTCAGCTGGCACCCAGCAATTTCTTCAAAATCAACATCTTCAGCCTGCAGACTGTGGGCACGGGCCGCACCAGATACATCAGCCCCAAGCTCCAGATGCAGCATGTGACTGCCCATCACCACACATCACCCCTCCTTCCCTGAAAGACTGTTATGGCAGACGGAGCCCAATATCATGGATTAAATGAACTCAACGGACACTTAAGAGGGATGATCCATAAACTAAGGGCATGAGATCTGTTTGCATGTATTAAAGGCAAGAAGAGTGGTGGTGATGGACTGGAAAATGGGGGACCTGGGCACGATGTAGAAGGTATACAATAAGGGGTGGATAATGTGCTGGGTTTGGCCAGAACAGGGTTAATTTTCACCAGAAGGCAAGAGGGGACACAGCCGGACTGGCTGATCCAAACTGGCCAAAAAAAGCAGGGTATTCTATACCATTTGCCGTCATCCTGGGTTCTAGATGAGGAGCTGGCCAAGGGAGAAGTCAGTCTCGGCTCCGGAGCATGCAGGGCATCGGGCAGTGAGAGTTGCTCTGTGCATTGAGTGGTTGTTTTGTGTATTCTCCTTCTCAGTATTATTGTTGTTGCTCTTCGCTTCGTTTGCTATTCTGTTAAACTGCCCTTATCCTGACCCATTTTCCTTTGTCCTCACCACCCCAGCGGAGGGAGGGGCAACAGAGCGACCGTGTGGCCCTTTGTTGCCGGCCACGGCCAAACTGCAACAACAGTGGAACATCTAGAGAGATGTATGCCAAGGTTGCACACTTTTTCTATGTAACTATTCAGCACTGATGCAGAACATATACATATCTGCAGAAAAATCAAGAACATTGTAAATGAGACCTTTGAATGAATGAAGCGAACAACAGAGTGTATGCTAGTGACCTTTTTTGAATATTAATGACTAGGGAGAATTCAGGAATTTGCAGTGAACAGTACCAGCAAGGATTGCAGAACAGTGGAAAACGTTAAGGAAACCATGGTAACAACATGAAAAAAATGCCAACTCAATAAAAACAAGAGTAAAAACTCCCACACCTTTCTGGACAGAGTGACTAAGTCTCTCTATTCAAGGAACTTTATAACAGATAGGAAGCTAGTAAAATAAAATGTTAAAAACATGAGGAAAATAATTTGTTGAATCTCAAAAGGCTCCACGGTATAAAAATTTTCATGTCCGCATCTAGTTAAGATTGCCGTTCACCTTTTTGTGTGCTTGTAAAGACTGGAACAAATCAGAGACAAATGAGAACATCCAAAGGTTCTTCTAACAACTGTTGCGTTCTCTAGGTACCTATATTAAAAGATTTTGTGTGGAAAACCGAAATGAAAGCTTTGACTCCTGAGGACTAAGTATCCTAATGCATCACTAAGAATTAAAGCATTATAGTTTTCCATACCTTTCCAGGCCACTCCTTGTAAGTCTGTGGATAATAAGAATTACTTGTCATTCTCTTTCTTTTCCATGATCTTATCAAATTTTCTTGCCATCCACCTCTTGTAGTAATCACCTTTTATTTCAAATTCCAATCAAAACTCTTCAAAGGAGAGTTCTCCACCTACTTTCACAGTCCTAAACCTGCTGTTCAATGCTGCCATAGAAATCTCTCCTCCTTTCCATTTGATATTTGCCCTGTATATCATTATGACTTAATGATACTATGGACCCTTTGAAAATTCTCGCATTTGCCAGTTTCTTTTCTTGTTAATCTGTGTAGCTCCACTCATCAGAAGGATGCTCATGTCTAAATAGATCAGGATTCTCTCCAAATTGAAGTTCAAACTAAAGTCTTTAGATAACTTAAGCGACATTAGTACCAGGATCATATGACCCAAAAACCTACAGTGACTATCATAACACAGACCTGTCTTTACTCAGGCTTCAGGTTTCCTTAAAAATTCAAAGAATACTGACTGTAACTATTTTTGTTGTAATTAGTAGTTAGGCACAGCCATAACTACTGTCAACAACAGTTCAAACCTTTTCAATAAGCACAGAAGTCAATTAATTGAATCTATCAACATAATGAGTCTGGGAGCCATATTTTTCCAGCTTTTGTTGGTCCCAATCAAATCTTAAGCTTTACTTGCTTGGATGTTTACAGGCGCAGTTTCATTTGTATCACCCTGTTTGGCTGAAACTGTAGGACCTGAGAAGACGTTTATTCCGTGACAAAATGTTTCTACTCTGTTTGCTAAAGCGGGATGAAGAATAATCCATGCACCAACAGCAGTTTTATTAATGATTCAGATAAAGACCAGTGTCATTAGATTGAAAAGTACAGCTGGCCTCATCTTACAGAAGAAATAAGGAGAAAATAGTTATTAAGGATATTTTAGCTACAGTACTTTGAAAGAAGAAATATTTCCTATTATGAAGACAGACACAAATCAGTGCTTTACTATTAAACAATTTTCATCTGAACGTCTACCATTGAACACAATTATTGCCTTATTATGCAGTATGTTCAATTTATGCAATGAGTAGATTGGCTTCATGCAGAATGAATCAGAAAATGAACTTTGAGTATGGGAGAAAATAATCTTACTTCAAATTAAAACAGCTATTCAAGTACATTTTTTGCAAAACCAAAGACATCTGGGATGGAGTTTTTTGTCCTCTATAGTGAAATAAGAAAGACAGTAAAAATAATCTCACCAAGTAGAAGTGGACAAAATCAGGAACAACTTTGAAAATCCTATTACCAGAACAGATGCCGTGATACAATTCCCACTTTTTCAATTTCTGAAAGGCTAACTTGTGAGGTTCTGGTCACCTTGTCTTTCAACATGATGCATATATAGGAAATAATTTGTATGCTTTAAAGGTAGACCCCAAAATTAGGAAGGAACTTTTCAGTGTTCTCATGTGTAAGAAGTGAGCACTTCTGTTTTTGGTACAGCTTTCTTTATAACAGAAATGGAGGAAAAACATGAGTTATTTTAAAATATAATGCTTCGTATATGGACAAAGTCGGCTTTTATTTAAATATCACATATTGGTCAAATTCATGTTTTCTTTAGTTTGATATTGCCAAAATTAATGGGATTAAAGCATTATTCTGGTCTGTTCCTAAATACAGGAAATTCCTAAATTTATATTTGCATATTAATTCCCCAAGCCTGCTAATGCAATAGCCAAAAATCTCTTAATAGATATATGGAAAAAAATAGCAAAAAAACACTTAGACAAATTAGTTTAAACAGCCCTCTAGCCAGGTACTATGTTTTATCTACTTTTTTCAGACATCAGGTGGAGTGACCAAGGACCGGAATTTTCCAAGTGATCAGCAGTGTATTGTGTTTTGCAAATGAAATTTCCTGCAGATTAATACACAGTTTCTGGCTAAAGCGGGGGCTTTAATTTAGTTGAAATACCGAATTCTGAGCACAAAACACAAAGATTGCATTGAAGCTGTACTCACTACAGGACAGTACTACAATTTGTGATAAAACGAAAGCAATTTTACAGCAGTGAATCATTAAGTTGTTTTAATTTTCATCCTCTGCTGTAGCAGAAAAAGGTCTCAGGCAGATGGATTTTGCAGGTTCTGAAACAGTTTAAAATCACAGGGGAATTCAGCCATAAATGTTTTTTTGGTGAGAAAAATAAGAAAACATGGTAAAATGACTTGAAAGACCAAAGACAGAACAGAAACAAAAGCAAGAAAAGAAAAATGCTACATTTCAAATACTGGCAACATCCTATCAACAAAGTAATGCACTGAATTGTTAAGAAGTAGTACTAGACAAGAAATCAAAGGAAGTGTTTTGGGGAGAGATGTCTCCCACTAAAATTTATGTTGTTTTCTTTCTTTTATTCCCAGTGGAAACAATGTTGACTGGGGATTGAGGTGCTTTTTGTAAACTTCTGCAAGCATTTATGTTAGGTGTATCAAAATTTGATAATATCTTTTCCCTTCTTTCTAAAGAACTCATTTCTCTCGAAAATAAATTGAAATTAAATTGAAATATCTTACTCCCTTATGCTCCCTTTTTGTGGCTGAATTATACAGTCCATTCTCACACATTTTACAGTGACCAAAAAACAGGGTTAAATACTTGATAGGTCAGTTACATTTTATGGTAAATTAAAAAGGATGTCAGATAGATGAAGCATCACGGTCTTGCAGAAGGAAACTTCTTGGTAATGTTTTTATTAGTGTTTCTGTTTGAAGGTCTGAATGGCTTTGGAACATTGACTGTTTTCAGCGTTTTGTAGGTATTCCCTCCTCCTCCCCATTTCAGCCTGCAGCTTCTATAATGCAATGCGCTTCCATGATACCATTTGCAAGTCAAACGTTCTTGTTTGCTATTCTTTAGCCACTCCAATCATTTTAATGCATTATCTCTTTCAACCCTCTGAAACTTTATTTCAGAAACAGAAGACTTATGACGTGGTCTGCTTCTTTATAATTTGATTTTATTTCCCCTGTAAACAAAGAACATGGTCAGGTGAGGAGCCAGCCAAAGATCAGTTATCTGGTGAAGAACAGGAAGATACTACCTAGAAAACACAGGTACAAAATGTCCACTTTAGTCTTGACACTGCTTCTCTCCCTAAAATGCAATAACAGTAAAACAGAAAAACAGAATGAAAATAACCTTATATCAGATTGTATAAGAGTTTTATGAGATGTTTACAGATGTGACTGAACAAATGCCTGTGGTCTTTTTCCTATTAGAGATCTGTATAATCGAGACCAACCTTCTGTATTTTTGTTCGTCTTTATTTATTTCTGTAGTATAAGAAAGTCAAATTTCAAAACATAATTTCCAGTATTTAAAATTAACCAATAGAGTTTGATTTTATTTCTTCATATTGTTAAAAAATCCGTGCCAAGTCATGTAACTTTTATGCACAAGAAACCCACACCTAGTAGCCTTATAAATTTTTCTTTATGTGAGAATCAATAGAAAATGTTAACATCATGTTAATACTAAGAAATATACACTGGTCAATGAAATGTAGTTTTTAGAACACGTCTTGATTTATGGTGATTTATGGTTAGTTTTGTATACTAATCTTAGGAATGAAGGCCTTTGATAAATTTATGACAGCATCCTAATCAATCCATTCCCAACTGGATTAAAAAATACTATTTGAGGTCAAGTTAATGTAAAAACACATTTTAATCTCCAGATATAACCCACACAGAATTCTTAACTCAATGGAGGGCCTTTCTCTGTAGAATGTGGATTCTGGAATACTCCCTGTATTAAACTAGTGTAACAACAGTAATAGCAAAGAAAAGAATGGACACAAATTTTTCAAATTCTATATCAAAATAGAAGCATTCATACCATATTGACAATATTCATCTTTTGCATCTGTATAATGTATTCCACAGACAAAATGAGTCCTAATAAAAATAAATAAATAAAAATAATAAAATAAAATAAAATAAAATAAAAATAAAAACATATATGAGTAAAAATTACTAAGACATAGACATGCAAAGTTAGAGCTGAAGTTCTGATAATTTAGTACCAAAGTTAGCTGACCCAACACACGCTATTTTTTAATTTGGGATGAATGGCTTTTTTGTTTCACTTTCTTTAAGCAATCAAAAATTAATTTAAGCAATTCTTTACTTCTTAATTTATCTGTCATGTTAAGATTGACTAGGTGACTGAGACTGTTTGGCCTTAGAAATAAGACATCATTGGCAAGAAAAGGTATTTTTTATTCAACCCAGAAATTTTTGTCATTATTTTTGGGAGCAAGAAAGAGATGAAATAAGGTTTAAAAACAGTTATGACCTCAATCTGAATATTTTTATATACATACCTATAAAATATGTTATGTATCCATAAAATATGATATTATTGGCCTTTGTAGTTAAGATATCTGTAGTTGGATGATTCATATGTATAGGATTTCACCTTTGCCAGGTCACAATGTTGCAGTGTCAAATCTGTCTGTAACACTACCGTATAATATGGACTCCTCTTTCTTTCTGTGAGGGACAAAGACTTTGCTCTCAAAAACAAATATCCAAATCATGTAAGGAAGCATGATGATCTATGTTATAACTATTTCACTTGAGATAAAAAAAAAATATCAGTAATTAGCTCCTCAGAATCACAGAATAGTAGAGGTTGGAAGGGACCTCTGTGGGTCATCTAGTACAACCCTCCTGCCAAAGCAGGGTCACCTACAGTAGGCTGTAGAGGACCTTGTCCAGGCGGGTCTTGAATATCTCCAGAGAAGGAGACTCCACAACCTCCCTGGGCAGCCTGTTCCAGTGCTCCGTCACCCTCAGAGGGAAGAAATTCTTCCTCATGTTCAGATGGAACTTCCTGTGCCTTTTCTCAAAACTCTCTACTGCTTTGGGATACACAGCATCTTGCAAAGATGCTGAAAAGAGAAAGAAGGAATTGAGAACATTGGAAATCTTCAGTACATCTGTTCCCATTTCCTATCTGATTGGTTACTGTTTCCTGAGATTCATTTGATCATATCCCTTGTGATTCATTCCTACTGCAACAATTTAAGAGCAAAAAGGCATTGCCAGATAAGGATATCAATGCAGACTTTAATTAAGTCATAAATTATAGCTACAGTTTGTGATTTTAACTTCAGTATCTTTTTTCACTCAGACTTCAGAGATACTGTATCTCACTTTTTAATGATGCAATGATGGCATTTGATTGATTTTTCATTGTGGCTTATCAAGTATATAAAAAGGGAATTAGCAGTTGTATCCAGGGTCAGTTCTCTTTCGGAAGGACACATTTGTCAGAGTGCACTTCTGCTGCTTGACAGTGTGTGGGTTGGACTATTAGCAAAATGAAATATAAAGTGCAATTCAGTCTAACCTCCAGCCCTCTGTTTAAAGGAGAAAGGAGAAAAGTTTGGCTGAACTATAGGAAAATAGAAAAGAGAGTGTGAAAGATAACCTATAGGCATTTCAGAAGCATATGGGGAGGTATTTCAGCTGTTTCCTGAAATCACTGGGGAGTTAAAGGAGAGAAGGATGGTTGGATGGATGGATGGTGTGGTGGTGCAGCCCCCCTTACACCTGTCAATCCCAGAACCAGCCAACACTGTATTCTTGCTTGCACTGCAAGAATAGTTAGCTGGCATGACTGGCCATTTTCATACCTGGCAGTCTCAGAACCAGCCAATATTGTATTTTCGCTTATGCTGCAAGAATTGTTAGCTGGTGTGACTGGCCATTTTTCCTGCCTTTGAATACGAGCAGAGAATCAGACTGACTTGACACTTTCCTTGTCTTTGTACAGGAGCAGTGAGTTGGGCCGATCAGGCGCCCCCTGACTGCACCTGGAACTCCTGATGCCTGGAGTCACACCTGTCTGGTAAATGTCAGAACTGTACATTCTGGGCACTACTGGAATTGTATAGTTCCTGTCAAGATGCCAGAATTATGTCATGAGGATTGTGACCAGGATGGATAATTACTGATGCCTAAAGACAATCATCCTGAGACCTTATAGACAGCAGTGCCAAGGAAGGCCCTTTGAGCTCTTCTGGACCGCAGCAGGCTGCACTCAGTATCTCCCTTTGAGTGGGACGCCTATCAGAGCACTTTGAACTGTGAAGTTCGATATTACCTGGACTGATCTACAGGGATCCCTCACTCCTGGAGGCTCAAATTTCGCCCATTGAGAAAATAATTCAATTTAGAGTAAGTATTTAACTGAACTCGAGGGGAATTTTAACAGGTGTCTTGATCTATGCATATAGTGTGTGTGTGTGTGTGAATCAAATCAAAGCATAATAACCTATTACTGTGACTGTAGTACGAATTCTTTCTAATCACTCTGTAAATGCTAAGTTAACCAGTGGTTGATTGCTACTAAATCTCTGTGATTTTGTCTCTCTCTCTCTCTCTTTCAAGGTGAACACACCTTGAATTGCTGCTAGACATATCCTTTAGACATAAACTGTTGTGGTCTAAGGCTAAGTCTGGATCCAGCTGCACTTAGGCTCCTCTCTGAGAAGGAGTTTCGAAAGCAAGGGGGTGAATTCCGAACACTGTGACTCAGTGAGAGGGTCTCCCTTACCCCTTACATCTTTCTTCAATCTCTCTATAAATCATTCTACCTCAATCCTACCTCGATTTTGTATTCTATTAATTTGCCAAGTAATAGAGTGAACCTTGTTAATGAATTTTGTAAAATCACATTTTATAAATTTTTAATAAAATCTTTTCTTGGAAATACCTTTGATGGTGATTCTTTAAGCGACCTAACCACTCATTAATGACAGATGGAAAGTAAAATGTGTTAGCACTATTGATTTGTTTTTTCTATTTTTTTTTAAATGAGTTTGACCATTTTTAATCATCTGTATTTCTTCTTTCCATGAAAAAGAAATAAAATGGGAAAAGATCTGAAACATTTCATCTGCATGATAGAGTAAGTTTAGTACAGAAGTCAGCAGAACAGTAACAAGCAAGGGGCAAGAGAATCAAAAACCAGACAGCGGCTCAGGAAACTATTAGAGATACACGTCCAAAATTACATACTTAGTGTTTGGAAGCAACTTAGAAAGAGACTGAGAGGGAAGAGCATCTCATGGCTGAAAGGCAGTGGGTTGTTCGTCGATATCTTTTCAAGTGACTTCTTGAAATACAAACTCTGAAAGCATATAAGAAAAACATAAGAACTAGCAATCAAATTTTTGGGGTTGGTCTAGATGACCTCTGACGGTCGCTTCCAACCCAAAGCATTCTGTGATTCTATGAATCACTTAAGTAATGACCTGAAGGGAAAGTACGCAATCTACTTATCATGAATGATGTGCTTCCACCAGCAAATGGTCAGGACTATATATGTCCAGAGAAGCTGTAGTATCTTGTATTTCTTTTGAAGATCACAACTAAATATGAAAGGGCTGATCTGGGAAATTGTGCGGATGACCAAATGGTTTATTTTTGCTTTTCAGAAGATAGGTGGGCAATGCTCTTCTCCCTATACATTTTTCAGACTTGTGCAAAAATGTGATACTGGTCAATACAGTGTTCTGCCACTAACTGGTATTGTCTTAGGCTTTCACATATCTGTATGATTTGGCCACTGAGGATTCTGCTTAGTAGAAGAGAAGAGAACAAAGAGTTCAGGTGAGAGTACTTTGTGTTTCTGGAAGCTAAAGTTCTGAGGAATATTTTGGCATGCCAGCGACTTATGAAACATTCTACTCTTATTTATAGGAGTATATGAAGGCCCAGATGCCTGTGTTGGCTGGTGTGAAGGTGAGATTCTGAGATTTAATATGTCTGAGAGATGTGGGTGTTCATTACCACCTTTTCTCACAGCATCTTTAAATATGCAACCAATCTACTCAGTCTAATTTGACTAAACATGTTCTTACAAGTAGACACATATTTTAATATACTGCAAATTATGTGTATCTATTAGAATTATTAGAGAGACTATTTATTCAAGTTCTCTTTCATTGATTAAAAAAAAGAGACAACACGTTTTGGTTGGGATTTCATTCAAGTTGGAAATTAAAGATAACACCACACTGAGAAAATAGAAAAAGTAAAAAGCCTTCATCTTACTGAGGTTATCCAAAAAACCAAAATTTAAAACTCACCTCTTAAAAAATTCCAAATGACAATTTGAGATTATTTTTCCTAAAAGTGACATTACACTGATGTCTGAATTAATATAATGAGACATATTTCCAGATTTAAGCAACTATTGTTAAGAACGCATATATTTATTTTAATCAAAGCACAGCTTAAAAATGCTCCATAGAAAAACATTTGAAACTTTCGCAGACTGTCTTTCTGTAGATCAAAACTGATGTTGTTTAAAAGTGCTCAGTAGCTGCCTTAACTAGTCTTTTGGATAGTAAAAATCACTTGAGTAGTTTCACATTTTATTACTCTGTGTAACTGTTCTGATCACAGCATGGTGCTTGGTCACTCACTGTAAATTAGTGTCATCAATAAAATAATTCGGTCATAAGCATCAAGTAGTAGAGGTCTGAAATCTGGAAATAGCAGTTAACATCCGCCTTTCAGTTTAGCTTGCTTTCACCCAGTAATGAAAACTTAATTAGATCATGTTCATCCCATTTTCAAGTGACATGCACAGTTGGTGCTATCTGAAACGATAAAGTATCAAATAATGAAATAGGGAAAAAGAATCAGGTCTGATTCTGTTGCAGGCAGAGACAGATATAGTGGCAAATAATGAAATAAGAAAAAGGAATGGGGCTGATTCTGCTGCAGGTTGAGACAGCTCCGAGCTACTTCGGCAGCACAGAATAGATTCTGTAATTATTTTAGCTAAGAAGAACAGAATTCATGAAGCAGACAGTTTTACTGGAGCGTCAAGAAGCTCACAGAGAAGTTTGGGACTACCCCATGTCTGAAAGTATTTCAAGACTTGTGCCTTGAATTCCTTATGCCTGACTAAACCTTACTGACGTAACAACCTCTTGGGTCTGCTTACAGCTAGAAAGAAGACCAAAACTCTTTATAACTTCAGGATCAGGAATTGCAAGGTGTCTTCACCTGAGCTGGCGGGGCTCATTGAGAGGGCTTTAAACTAGGTTCGAAGGGGGAAGGAGACATTGCCCAGCTCACTAGGGACGAGCCTAGGCTTGCTGTGCCAGGGTCGGGGTGACATTGACAGCCCAGCTCAAGTGTGCCTATACCAATGCACGTAGCAAGGGCAATAAACAGGAGGAGCTGGAAGCCATTATACAGCAGAATGGCTACGACTTGGTCCCCATCACAGAAACGTGGTGGGACAGCTCGCATGACTGGCATGCTGTCATGGATGGCTACAGACTCTTTAGGAAAGACAGGCCAACAAGGAGAGGTGGGGGAGTTGCTCTATATGTGAGGGAGCAACTGGAATGCATTGAGCTTGGCCTGGGGGCAGACGAGGAATGAGTTGAGAGCTTGTGAGTTAGAATTAAGGGACAGGCTCATACGGGTGACATTACGGTGGGTGTGTACTACAGGCCACCTGACCAGGAGGAGGAAGTTGAAGAGGCTTTCTGCAGACAGCTGCAAGCAGCCTCACAGTCACAGGTTCTCATGGGGCACTTCAACCAGCCTGACATCAGCTGGGAAGACCATACAGCTAGGCAGGCGCAATCCAGGAGGTTCCTACAGAGCATCAGTGATAACTTTCTGATGCAAGTGGTGGAGGAACCAACAAGGAAAGGCGCTCTGCTGAACCTTGTATTAACAAACAAGGAGGGACTTGTGGAGGATGTGAAGGTTGGAGGTAGACTCGGCTGCAGTGACCATGAAAAGGTGGAGTTCAGGATCCTGCATGGAGGAAGCAGGGCGATAAGCAGGATCAAAACCTTGGACCTCAGGAGGGCTAACTTTGGCTTCTTCAAGGAGCTACTGGGAGGAATCCCGTGGGCCAGGGCTCTCGAAGGCAGGGGGGTCCAAGAGTGCTGGTCGCTCTTTAAACATCACTTCCTCCACACTCAGGATCAGTGCATCCCGCTGAGAATGAAATCTAGCAAAGGAGGCAGGAGACCTGCATGGTTAAACAAGGAGCTTCTAGCAGAGATCAGGTGGAAGAGAAAGGTCCATGGAATGTGGAAAGAGGGGAAGGCCACTTGGGAAGAGTACAGAAATGTGGTGAGAGCATGCAGGGATGCGACGAGGAAGGCCAAGGCCCACCTGGAATTGAAGCTGGCAAGGGATGTCAAAAACAACAAGAAGGGCTTCTTCAACTACATCAGCAGCAAAAGGAAGGCTAGGGACAATGTGGGGCCGCTGCTGAATGAGGTGGGTGTCCTGCTGACGGAGGAAGCAGAGAAGGCAGAGCTACTTAATGGCTTCTTTGCTTCAGTCTTCAGTGCCAAGGCAGGCCCTCAGGAATCCCAGGCCCTGGAGGTAAGCGAAGAAGCGTACAGAGAGGATGACTTTCCCTTGGTCGAGGAGGACTGTGTGAGGGAATGTTTAAGCGATCTGGATGCCCACAAATCCATGGGCCCCGATGGAATGCACCCACTAGTGCTGAGGGAGCTGGCGGAAATCATCGCTGAGCCACTTTCCGTCATCTTTGAAAGGTCCTGGAGGACAGAAGAGATGCCCGAGGGCTAGAGAAAGTCCAGTGTCACTCCAATCTTCAAAAAGGACAAGAAGGAGGACCCAGGGAACTACAGGCCGGTCAGCCTCACCTCCATCCTGGGAAAGGTGATGGAGCAGCTTATCCTGGAGGTCATCATCAAGCAACTGGAGGAAAAGAAGGTTATCAGGAGTAGTCAGCATGGATTCACCAAGGGGAAATCATGCCTGACCAATATGATAGCTTTCTAAGATGGCATGACTAACTAGGTAGATGAAGGGAGAGCTGTGGATGTTGTCTACCTAGACTTCAGCAAGGCTTTTGACACGGTCTCCCATAACATCCTCCTAGGGAAGCTCAGGAAGTGTGGGCTGGATGAGTAGTCAGTGCGGTGGATTGAGAACTGGCTGAATGGCAGAACTCAGAGGGTTGTCATCAGCGGCGCTGAGTCTAGTTGGAGGCTGGTAACTAGCGGTGTCCCTCAGGGGTCAGTACTGGGCCCAGCCTTGTTCAACTTCTTCATCAACGACCTGGATGAAGAGTTAGAATGTACCCTCAGCAAGTTTGCTGATGACACCAAGCTGGGAGGTGTGGTAGACACACCAGAAGGCTGTGCTGCCATTCAGCGAGACCTGGACAGGCCAGAGATTTGTGCGGAGAGGAACCTGATGAGGTTCAACAAAGGCAAGTGCAAGGTCTTGCACCTGGGGAGGAACAACCCCATGCATCAGTACAGGCTTGGGGCGGACCTGCTGGAGAGCAGGTCTGTGGAGAGGGACCTGGGTGTCCTAGTGGACGACAGGTTTACCATGAGTCAGCAGTGTGCCCTGGCTGCCAAGAAGGCCAATGGCATCCTGGGATGCATTAGGAGGAGTGTGCCAGCAGGTCGAGGGAGGTTCTCCTTCCCCTCTACACTGCCCTGGTGAGGCCCCATCTGGAGTACTGTGTCCAGTTCTGGGCTCCCCACTTCAAGAAAGATGAGGAGGTACTCGAGAGAGTCCAGCTGAGGGCTACAAAGATCATGAGGGAAATGGAACATCTCTCCCACGAGAAGAGGCTGAGGGAGCTGGGCTTGTTCAGCCTGAAGAAGAGAAGGCTGAGAGGGGACCTAATATATGCTTATAAATATCTCAAAGGTGGGTGTCAGGAGGATGGGGTCAAACTCTTTTCAGTAGTGCCCAGCGACAGGACAAGGGGCAATGGGCACAAGCTGAAGCAGAGGAAGTTCCAGCAGAACATGAGGAAGAACTTCTTCCCTCTGAGGGTGACAGAGCACTGGAACAGGCTGCCCATGTTGTGGAGGTTGTGGAGTCTCCTTCTCTGGAGATATTTAAGACCCGCCTGGTCAAGGTCCTGTGCAGCCTGCTGTAGGTGACCTTGCTTCGACAGGGGGATTGGACCAGATGACCCACAGAGGTCTCTTCCAACACCTACCATTGTGTGATTCTGTGATTCAACCCTGGAGCTATGTTTCATGTTCTTTAGATTTTGAATAGGATAAGAATTACTAAATATAAATAAACAATTAAGACATTATTTTAAGTCAGTTATGCTTTGGGATAGGGAAAGAGCAAAATAGAAGAAAACAAACCCACATAACTAGAAAACTTTGAAATGACATCTTTTTAAATCATATGTTGTTATTTCTATTAAAAATATGTAATACCCTAACTTGTCCTGAAGAAATTTTGATATTAACAGCATGAATCTACCTTTACAGTAGCATCTGAAATTTTGACTACTGAATGTTTTTATTCTCAACTTCCCTTTGGAGTATGCAAATAATATGACTGTGTTTTACAGAGACACAGACACGTGTCATGAAAAGGATATGGGATATGTTAATGAACTCCCAAATGGGTCATCATCCTCCCTTTGTCTTTGGAATAAATGCTGTAAAACACCCTTTTTTTGTGGTCGAGGATTACCACATCTATGGCTCTTAGAATCAAGAGATGCCTTCTCCTATGGAAATGGTTTCTCATACAATAAAAAAGGAGAAATGCAAGGGGGATGCATTTCCAGTCTCAACTGAATGGGTGTGAACTGCAGACTGATGACTCCACCAATCCAGCAGTGTGACAGAAGCACACATGAAAACAGTACTGTCCAATCTGCTTCCACAGGATGGAGAAAAAGGAAGAAACACAATACAAAGAAAATTTGTTCTTGATCAATTACACAGATGTTTGAAATACTTGAGCTCAAAAGATTATATCTATGAGTATGTTTTAAACCTTCTGTAACTCTTGATGTTTCATGGTCATAGGCTAAAAATCCATAAAGAGCACTCTCCTAAATTGCTGCTGGAAGAGATGTGAGATGTAATTTATGCATCAACTAGTTCTGTACCTTTAAAGAGTTGGGCTTCCTCTGTATTTGATTTTTCATAGAGGCCTGAAGACAGTGGTTGTTAAGTTTTTTACAGGGAAACAGGAAGGAATTTAAGCTGTTTTAGCAAATTATGACCAGTTAAGGGTTGGAGGGGCCTAGTGATCTGTCTGTAACTGTAGGGAATGGAGTCTGTGAGAACTTTGCTCTTTTAACTCTCTGAATGCAGCACAGGTGGATCAGTACACAAACTGAGATATCACCAAGGCAAAAGACTCCAGTTCACAAGTTCATGATATACAAGGAGTAACAGGCTAAGTGTTACTGTGGTTAAGAACTCAAAAGAGAACTAATATCCAGTGACTGTCATCCCAGGCAATTGTGTTATTATTAAAGAGCATTTAAAAAATCAGAAAAAAAGAGTAGGCAGCTGGGTATTAGAAACAGGAAAATGTTAGAAGCAAAAGTGATAAAAGGCTAAGAGAAACAAAGAATGTTGCTGATAACTTCTTTAGTGTTGATAAAAATGTTAGAAAGATAAGATAAAACCTATTTTAAGAAAGCTATGAAAACTCTATGTTTAGAAAAATCATGACAAAAACTTCAAATAGAGATAGCTGAAAGCTGTACTATCATAAATATTATTAACTATTCATTGACAAGGTGCAATACTTATGAGGAGTCTAAAAGACGAAACTGTTCTAGAAAATCAGAAGGAATAGTTCTATATATGAATACATGCAGTCAATAATTTGTACTTTTGTCCTTTCTCTTTTCTTTTTTAAAAAAGTGACCTTAAAAAAAAACTCTTCTGAAGTTATCTCTTCTAACCTGTTTCATATTTCTATTGAAATTAAATTTTAGAATTAAACATGGTATTTAAAATTAAAAGAAATTCCAATACTGATTTAAATGTATTTTAGGTTAAAGTTTCATAAGCAAGTACCTGGATATGCTTTTTTCTTTTTTTTCCTCAAAAAGAAGGTAGAGTTATTAACAATGAAGTTTTGTTTGAAGAAAATACTTTATTTCTATACCAATCACCTTTTAGTGTTTTCAAAAACCTTGAACATTAACTAGGACAGCTGAACACAGTGGTGAGACTACAAATTCTACTGAATTCAGCTTTACTGATCTAGATATGGTCTGGATGACCCCTTTCTGGAAGAACTTGAGAAAAGTGTTGAATCCTAAGTATTCTAAAAAGCAAACAAAAAAATAACAGGAATATAACTGCCTGTTTTTTCAAGTCCACAATCGAATGTTTCTGACTGAAAAGTACCACACTGAATATGATAATTAAATTTGATTTTTAGTGTTTTACAAGTTAACCATTATGGATGTTACAGTTTTAAATGAAAACTCAAGAAAATGTTGGGGTTAGTTGTATAAGGTTACAGAGGATGAGGGGTAATAGTTTTAATAAGATCTTCATGGATCTATTGACTTTCCTTTTAGAATCTAGAACTGAGCAGAGGACAGCTGGAATGGGGAAAGGAATAGGTGGAGTCTATCTACCGCTTCAGTGCACTGGTAAGTACAACTTGTCAATGTGAGAGAGGAAATTATTTGCTTCTGATGGCAACCACTCTCTGCAGAACTGTTCGTATGCACTTTGTCTTATTGAGGTTAGAGAGTGATTTGAAATTATTTAGTCCATGTTTTAAAAATAAGGTTATTCTCTATACACAGATCCAGATAGGTGTTAAGCACGTTTTGTATACTCTGCTAAAAACTCTGACAGCATCATTTTTAGAGGCTACTATTTTGCCGTGAAAGAATTAAGATTCTAGGCAGTTCTTTGTGCATTAGGGACTGTTATAAACAATATTTATGTTTAAAACTCAGTAAAATGTTGAATGACATTTTACAAACAGAGGTGAACATTTTGTAAGGCTTTCCTGTGTTAATTATAGCTCATACCTTGTCACTTTCATCTGCAACTGAGACTAATTGTTTGCCATATAGAGATACATGCTTATTGATTTTGCAAAGGCTGGAACAGACTAAGCTGTACTCTTTCTATTGATATAAAAAGCATCGCCTGCCTGTATTGATTGCTTACCACACAGAGCAATAGCAAATTGCTATTGTGGAAACAGAATGATGCTGAACATTTGTTATACAGATGATAGGGTAATGTTTAAACGCTGCGTGTCCTGTTCTTTGTAGATGTACTAACAACATCCTTAATCATTCCTCTTAAAAATACCATTAATCCTGGAGCAGACACTAACCTCACGATACAACATTATTTACAGAGCACAGCATTTCATAAATCTGGAATTAATTAAACAAGCTATTTTTTCATCACCATCTAGACTGGATGCCATTTTTTCTTAATATTTTGCAGGACCTGGATAAGAATGGAATGAATTCACTGTACTAAGATTCTGTCATTAAGTTCTTTTAAAAAAAGTGGTACTTACATGGCATCTAGTAGTACCAAAGTCAGAAGTCCTACTTGAGGAATTAGAAATTAAACACTGTGAAAAAGACAGACTTAACCTGGTCCATACTTCCTTCAAAGAGAAAAATTCACAACATCTTTTGCTTTATTTATCTGGCATTGGTAATTGCTTCTGATTACAGTCATAGAATCAGAGATTTATAGAATCATAAAACCATAGAAACACAGAATCATTTAAGTTGGAAAAGACCTCTAAGATCACCAAGTCCAACCGTCAACTCAACAACACCATGCCTATTAATCCATGTCCCAAAGTGCTGTATCTACATGTTTTTCAAACACCACCAGGAATGGTGACTTCACCACTTCCCTGCACAGCCTGTTCCAATGCTTCACAACTTTTTCAGTAAAGAAATTTTTCCTAATGTCGAATCTAAACCTCCTCTAATGCAACCTGAGGTTGTTTCCTCTCGTCCTATCACTAGTTACTTGGGACAAGAGACCAACACCTGCCTCACTACAACCTCCTTTCAGGTAGTTGTAGAAAGCAATAAGGTCTCCCCTCAGCCTACTCTTCTCCACACTAAACAATCACAGTACCCTCAGATCACAGAATCACAGAATCACAGAATCACAGAATAGTAGGGGTTGGAAGGGACCTCTGTGGGTCATCTAGTCCAACCCCCCCGCTGAAGCAGGGTCACCTACAGCAGGCTGCACAGGACCTTGTCCAGGCGGGTCTTGAATATCTCCAGAGAAGGAGACTCCACAACCTCCCTGGGCAGCCTGTTCCAGTGCTCCGTCACCCTCAGAGAGAAGAAGTTCCTCCTCATGTTCAAACGAAACTTCCTGTGCTTCAGTTTGTGACCATTGCCCCTTGTCCTGTCACTGGGCACCACTGAAAAGAGCTTGGCCCCATCCTCCTGACACCCACCCTTCAGATATTTGTAGGCATTTATAAGGTCCCCTCGCAGCCTTCTCTTCTTCAGGCTGAACAAGCCCAGTTCCCTCAGCCTCTCCTCGTAGTGGAGATGCTCCAGTCCCCTCACCATCCTTGTAGCCCTCCACTGGACTCTCTCCAGTAGCTCTTCATCCTTCTTGAACTGGGGAGCCCAGAAATGGACACAGTACTCCAGATGAGGCCTCACCAGGGCAGTGTAGAGGGGAAGGACAACCTCCCTTGTCCTGCTGGCCACACTCTTCTTGATGCACCCCAGGATCCCATTGGCCTTCTTGGCAGCCAGGGCACACTGCTGGCTCATAGTTAACCTGTCGTCCACCACGACACCCAGGTCCCTCTCCGCAGAGCTGCTCTCCAGCAGGTCCACTCCAAGCCTGTACTGGTGCATGAGGTTGTTCCTCCCCAGGTGCAGGACCCTGCACTTGCCCTTGTTGAACCTCATCAGGTTCCTCTCTGCCCAGCTCTCCAGCCTATCCAGGTCACGCTGAATGGCAGCACAGCCTTCTGGTGTATCTACCACACCTCCCAGTTTGGTGTCGTCAGCAAACTTGCTGAGGGTACATTCTAACTCTTCATCCAGGTCGTTGATGAAGAAGTTAAACAAGACTGGGCCCAGTACTGACCCCTGAGGGACACCACTTGTCACCAGCCTCCAACTAGACTCAGCGCCGCTGATGACAACCCTCTGAGTTCTGCCATTCAGCCAGTTCTCTATCCACTTCACCGACCACTCATCCAGCCCACACTTCCTCAGCTTCCCCAGGAGGATATCATGGGAGACTGTGTCAAAAGCCTTGCTGAAGTCAAGGTAGATAACATCCACAGCTCTCCCTTCGTCTACCCAGCCAGTCATGTCATCGTAGAAAGCTATCAGATTGGTCAGGCATGATTTCCCCTTGGTGAATCCATGCTGACTACTCCTGATAACCTTCTTTTCTTCCACAGATGCTTCTCCTAAGATTTGTTCTCTAGACCCTTCACCAGCTTTGTTGACCTTTTCTGGACACACTCCAGCACCTCAATGTCCTGCTTGCACTGAGGGACCCAAAACTGAACGCCGTATTCTAGGTGCAGCCTCCCTAGCGCCCAGTACAGTGACACAATCTCTTCCCTAGTCCTGCTTGCCACACTATTCCTGATACAAGCCAGGATGCTCTTGGCCTTCTTGGTCACCTGGGCACACTGCAGGCTCTTGTTCAGCCAGCTGTCAAACAACACCCCAAAATCCTTTTCTGCCGGGCAGCTTTCCAGACACTCTTCCCCAAGCCTGTAGTGTTTCATGGGGTTGTTGTGACCAAAGTACAGGACCCAGCACTTAGGCTTGTTGAACCTCATACGACTGACCTAGGCCCATTGATCCAGGCTGTCCAGATCCCCCTGCAGACCCTTCCTACTCTCCAGCAGGCTGACACTCTCACCTAATTTGGGGTCATCTGCAAACTTACTGAGGGTGCATGCAATCCCCTCATCCAGATCATTGGTTAAGATATTAAAGAAGGCAGTCCCCAAAACTGATCCCTGGGGAACACCACTTGTGACCGGCCACCAGCTGGATTTAACTCCATTCACCACCACTCTCTGCACTCGACCATTTAGCCAGTTCTTTATCCAACAAAGAGTACACCCATCCAAACCATGGGCAGCTAGTTTCTCCAGGAGGGTGTTGTGCGAGACAATGTCAAAGGCCTTACTGAAGTCCAAGTAGACAAAATCGACAACCTTTCCCTCATCCACTAGGTGGGTCACCTGGTCCTAGCAGGAGATCAGGTTGGTCAAGCAGTACCTGCCTTTCATGAACCCATGCTGCTGGGCCTGATCGTCTGATTATCCTGCATATTTCTGGTGATAACACTCAAGATGAACCGCTCCATTATCTTCCTCAGCACCGAGGGCAGACTGACAGGCCTGTAGTTCCCCAGATCCTCCTTCCAGCCCTTCTTGTAGACGGGTATTACTTTGGCAAGCCTCCAGTCATCTGGGACCTCCCCTATTAGCCAGGACTGCTGATAAATGATGGAGAGTAGCTTGCAACCCCCTCCGCCAGCTCCCTCAGTACTCTCAGGTGAATGCCATATGGCCCTGTAGACTTGTAATTTTCCAGGTGGCATAGCAGGTCATTAACTGCTTCCTCCTGGATTATTGCAGGTTTCTTCTGCTCTCCATCCCGGTCTTCCAGCTCAGGGGGATGAATACCCTGGGAATAACTGGTCTGACTATTAAAGGCTGAGGCAAAGACAGCATTAAGTACCTCAGCATTTTCGTAGTCCTTGGTGACAATGTTCCCCCTTGCATCCAATAAGGGATGGAGATTCTCCTTGGCCTCCTTTTTGTTGTTAATGTATTTGTAAAAAAATTTTTTGTTATCCCTTACCATAGTGACCAGACTGAGTTCTAGCTGGACTTTTGCCTTTCTAATTTTCTCTCTGCGTGACCTAATGAGATCCATGTGCTCTTCTTGAGTCACCTGCCCCTTCCTACAGAAGTTGTAAACTGTCCTCTTTTTCCTGAGCCCCAGCAAATCTCGCTCTTCAGCCAGGCCGGTCATATTCCCTGCCGTTTTGTCTTGTGGCATATGAGGACAGCCTGCTCTGTGCCTTTAAGACTTGGTTCTTTAAGAACATCCAGCCTGCCTGGACCCCTTTGCCCTTCAGCACTCTCTCCCAATGACGCTCTCGACCAGGATCCTGAACAGGCCAAAGTCTGCCCTCCAGAGGTCCGTGGTGGCGGTTTCGCTGATCACCTTCTTAATTCACCTTGAACCAAGAACTCTGTCATTTCATGGTCACTAAGCCCAAGACAGCCTCTGACCACCACATCTTCCACCAGTCGTTCTCTGTGTGTAAACAGCAGGTCAAGTGAGGCACCTCCCCTGCTAGACTCACTTACCAGCTGTGTGAGGAAGTGGTAATCCACACAATCCAGGAGCCTCCTAGACTCTTTCCTTTCTGCTGTGTTATATTGCCGGCATACTGGGGTTTGAAAAAAAGTATAAGTGGTATGAATTCTATTTAAATGGGTGTTATTTCTTAATATAGAAATTCTGCAAGTTCCTTTGTACTGAACATTAAATTAAGGTAAGAACTATCCATTTTCTAATGTTATTACAAATCAGTCTTGTGAAATCCATGCAAAATTATATTTGTAATTCCTTTGACAAAGGTAAAGAATTCCTTACATAGCATTTCTGGCCAATATAAAATGCTGATATAGTAAAGCAATTCCTTAAATGTTTTTGCTTGATTTCTTGTTTACGTAAAACTAACTTAAGTGTATTCTTGCACTGCATTCTCTCCCCTTCTCCCATTTAACAATGTGTTACATTTCATAGCATTTCTGCTCATCCACACTTCCACATTTTTCTAGAAACATGTCTTTGTCCTAAAGAGTAAGATATGCATCTTCTAAAAAAGCCATTCCTCTTTGAGAAGAAAGTGTTTGAGAAAGTAGACTTTGAGTGTAGGTTGAGAGAAACAACAAAAGTTAGCTGCAGCTCTTCACAGCAGTGCCAGATATTAAATCTTTCTAAATTTTTTTTCTGTCATAAACTTCTCCAATATATCGTGAAAAATCCAAAGTAAATTTAAAGCTATTTCCAAGCTAGTCTTACAAATCATGAGCATCCTTGGTGCTAAATATTGGAAAACGTAGCAAGGAAACTATCTGTTCTGGATTCTCAATATTCCCTGGACCAGAGAGCACAGAAAAGAGATCTTCTTCACTCAAATGGAGAGTGTTAAGCAAAAAGCTAGACCATGTGGAAGAGGGATTGTGCTGTTGGGCAGAAGGACGTGAATTTAAATAGGAGAACAAAGATGAGAAACTAGAGCAGGAGGAAAGGAATAAGAGGTGACAAAGACAGTGAAAACATTGATCGGAGAACAATGAAAAGGGAAGAGAGGTCCCATGAGTGTTCGAATGACAGCTGAATATACAACATAATTCGTTTATGTGAGAGAATTTAAACATGAGGATAAGATAAAACAAAGAATCATGAGCACCCACTCCATTTCTTCCTTCCTGGTTCCCAGGCTCATACAGGATGAAGTCTGATTTTCAGATTTTCTGAGCATATCATTAACACAATATTTTTTTTATTCTGATTTTATTAGCACATTATTTTATTATGTGCTATAAAACACTGAGCTATTTGAAACACCTAGCCATACTTTTTTCAAACGGTCATTCCAATCATAGAATCCTAGAATAGTGTGGGTTGGAAGGGACCTTTAAAGGCCATCTATTCCAAACCCCCTGAGATGAATAGGTACATCTTCGACTAGATGAGGTTGCTCAGAGCCCCATCCAACCTGACCTTGAATGTTTCCAGGAATGGGGCATCTGCCACATCTCTGGGCTACCTCTTCCAGTGTTTCACTTCCCTCATCATAAAAAATTTCTTCCCTATATATACCCTCCTTTAGTTTAAAACCATTATCCCTTCTCCTGTCACAACAGGCACTGCTAAGAATTTTATTCCCATCTTTCTTGTAAGCCCCCTTTAAGTACAGAAAGGCTGCAGTAAGGTCTCCCTGGAGCCTCCTCTTCTCCAGGCTGAACAATCCCAACTCTCAGTCTTTCCTCATAGGAGAGGTGTTTCAGACCTCTGATCTTTTGCGTGGCCCTCCTCTGGACATCCTCCAACAGGTCCATGCCATTCCTGTGCTGGGGGCTCCAGAGCTGGATGCACTACACCAGGTGGAGTAGAGGGGCAGAATCACCCTCGTTGACCTGCTGGCCACCCTCCTTCTCATGCAGCCCAGGATATGGTTGGATTTCCAGGTTGCAAGTGCACATTGTTGACTCATGTCCAGTACTTGGCATCTACCTGTATCCCCCAAGTCCTCCTCCTCAGGGCTGCTTTCAATCCCCTTATGCCCCAGCCTGTGTTGATACCGGGGGCTGCCCTGACCAAGGTGAAGGTCCTTGCACTTGGCCCTATTGAACCTCACGAGGTTCACACAGGTCTACCTCTCCAGCTTATCCAGGTTCTTCTGGATTGAATCCCAACCCTCAGGCATGTCAACTTCACCACTCAGCTTGGTGTCATCTGTAAACTTGCTGAGGGTGCACTCGATCCCACTATGTCATTGATTAAGATATTAAACAATGCTTGTCCCATTCGAGACCCCTGAGGGACACCGCTTGTCACCAGTCTTCATTTGGACATTAAGCCATCGACCGTTACCTTCTGGATGTGACCATCCAATCAATTCCTAATCCTCTAAACAGCCCACCCATCAAATTCTTATCTCCCCAATTTAGAGAGAAGAATGTTGTGGGGAACCATGTCAAAGGCCTTACTAGTCAGGGTAGACAACATCTGCAGCTTTTCACTTGTTCTCTGATGTAGTCACTGCATCACAGAAGGTGACAGGGTTATTCAGGCAGGACTTGCCCGTGTTGAAGCCATGCTGGCTGTCTCAAATCACCTCCCTGTCATCCGTGTGCCTTAGCATAGCTTCTAGGAGGATCTGTTCCATGATCTTACCAGGCACAGAGGTGAGGCTGACAGGTTGGCAGCTCCCAGGGTTCCCCTTTCTATCTTTTTTAAAAACGGGTGCAATGTTTCTATTTTTCCAATCAACTGGGAATTCACCTGACTGCCATGACTTTTCCAATATCGTGGAGAGTTGTTTGGCAACTACATCAGCCAATTCCCTCAGGACTCTGGGATGCAGCTTATCAGGTCCCATATACTTACGTATCTTCAGGTTCCTCAGGTGGTTATGAATCTGATCTTCTCTTACAGTGGGAGTGAATTTGCTCCCCCCATCCCTGCCTTGAGGTCCATCTACTTGAGAAGTGTGGGAAGACAGGTTATCAAAGAAGACTGAAGCAAAAATGTATTTGAGTATCTCAGCTTTTTCCTTGTCTGTTGATACGTGGTTGCTTTTCTTATTCATTGGGGAGGGTGTGCTTTCTTCAACCTTCCTTTTCTGGTTGACACACCTATAGAAGCCCTTTTTGTTATTACAGAATCACAGAATCACAGAATATTTGGGGTTGGAAGGGACCTCTGTGGGTCATCTGGTCCAACCCCCCTGCTGAAGCAGGGTCACCTACAGCAGGCTGCACAGGACCTTGTTCAGGTGGGTCTTGAATATCTCCAGAGAAGGAGACTCCACCACCTCCCTGGGCAGCCTGTTCCAGTGCTCCATGTATCCCTTGCCAAGTTCATCTCCAGCTGCACCTTGACATTTCTGACTCCATCCATGCACATCTGTGCAGCATCTCTATACTGTTTCAAGGATACCTATCCTTGCTTCCACTGCCTGTGCATTTGCTTCTCACCCTTTAGTTTGACCAGCTGGTCTCAACTCAGCCATGCTGGTCTCTTGCTTTCCTTGTCTGATTTCTTATACCTGGGGATCAAGAGCTCTTGTGCTCTCTGGAGAGCGCTTTTAAAGATCTTCCAGCTCTGCTTTGCTCCCTTGTCCCTGAGGGCAATTTTCTGGGGGGACTTAGTGACTAACTCCTTGAAGAGCCGGAAATTTGCTTTCCTAAAATTCAGGGTCCTGACTTTACTCTTCACCTCACCCGTATCCCTCAGAACTGTGAACTCCACCAATGCATGGTTATTGCAGCCCAGGCTGCATTCGTGACCAACAGGTCCAGTATCACATCGCCTCTGGTAGGAGTGTCTATTACCCGGCTTAACAAGTTGTCCTCAATGCACTCCAGGAGTCTCTTGGATTGCCTAGAGCTTGCTGTGCTACTTTTCCAGCAGATATCGGGGTGGTTGAAGTCCCCCAGCAGGATTTAAACCTGACAGTCTGATGCCTCCTGGAGCTGGAAGCAGAAGGCTTTGTTAATAGTAGCCCCTTGATCAAGCAGCCTTTAGTAGACACCAGGCACAGGATTCATTTTTTTACCTCAGTCTCTGATTCTTACCCATAGGCTTTCAACCTGCTTGTGGCTATTCTTCAGAGACTGCTCTTCACATTCTATCCACTTCTTGATGTAGAGGGTAATGTCTCTGCCCCTTCTTCCTTGCCTATCTCTTTTGAACAACCTGTAGCCGCGGATAGCTCCACTCCAGTCATGGGATCTGTTCCACCAAGTTTCAGTAGTGGCAACAAAGTCGTAACTTTCTAGCAGCATGGTGGCTTCCAGCTCCTCCTGTTTGTTTCCCATGCTGTGTGCATCAGTGTAGAGGCACTTCATCTGGGCTGTTGGCCGTGTCACCTTCTTAGAGGAACACCCCTTAATTCCTTTGAGGTATTTCACTGGTGTTTCTCTGTTGGCCCTTTTTTCCTCGGGACCCCCTGGCTCATCTCTGTAAGACTTCAAATGTGCTGTAGTGTAGCCAGCATGTCTCAGAGCAACAGGCTGAGGGCCCTTGCTAGCACCCCGACCCTCTAACCTTGGTATATCAGCCCACAGGCAAGCCTGATGTTATCCTCCCCTCCCCAAGTCTCATTTAAACTTCTGCCAAAGAGACCTGCTAGCTTGTGAGCAAAGACCCTCTTGTCTCTTTGAGAAAGGTGAATCCCATCCGACGTCATCAAATCTGGTGCCATGTGGGGCATCCATTGCTGAAAAAATCAAAACTGTGCTGGTGACACAAGCCACAGAGCCACCATGTATTAATAGACTGAGCCCATCTGTTTCTTCTAACATCGCTGCCAGCAATCATAAGGAGAGATGAAAAAATAACCTGTGCTCCATATTCCCTTACCAACCATCCCAAGGCTCTGAAGACTCTTTTGATAATACTTGGACTACACATTGCAGCCTCATTGCAGCTCATGTGAAGGAGCAGTAATGGGTAATAGTCCAAGGTCTGTAACCAGGCTGGGAAGTCTCCTAGGAATGGATTATCAGCAATAAACTGACACTTTCTGTCCTGAATCTGTGCTTCACATTTGTTCAAGAAAATCAATACTGATTTTCCTATTATGGAAATATATACATTAATGCCATTTAATAAAACCCCAAGAATAATTAAAAAAATCATCTGAAAGAAAAACTCCTTTGGAAATAGCATATACTTCTGTGCAGGGCTTTGTAAGTCCAGGAACAATATGCAGGCAGTCAAATTAAATGACAAGGTAAAAAAGTATAATAAGTTTGCCCATTCGATAAGGACTATTTCATGTTCTGAAAAAGGTTTTGGGTAAGAGACTGTGTAAACATGATCTCTATAATAATGCAACTTATTCGATGTTTCCTCTTTTCTGAATGCTTGTCCTTGCCAACCCAGCATTGTTTTGCAAGGGTTTCTCAGGATGTAGAAGCTTAAGCGGTCTTGCGAAGGGACAATAGTCATGTTTTATTGTTGAACTAAGAACTGAAGCTGGACTCTGTGCACAGAAGGACATAGCATGGAAAGACAGTGAGAAAGTTTGTATAAAAGTTAAGAACATTGAGAAACTCATGGTGTTCTGAGAGTAAGTTCAGTTGTACATTTAGATCATTAATAAAATCCACAAATAATGAAGAAAAATTAGCTTTCTTATTTTTCTAATTCCCTGTAAAACTTCCTTCCTATTATCACAATGCATGTTTTTACTCTGAATTTAAAAGATTTTCAGACAAATCAGTCCTTGCTGACTCATTTTGTGCTGCAGATCTACATTGGCTCACATCTGCTTCTAGAAGCATTTCAGTAAAAAAACTCCTTTGACATCTATACAACCTTGCACTAAGTACCATATCAGTGTAAAGGAAGGAAATTTACAGACCATTTAAACTTGGTTTACCCTATGTCTGTTTCTTGCAATGACATACAGCAGCCCTATCTAAAGCAGGAGAGTTTCTCAAGCAAACTACAGTGTTTGGTTTTTTTCATTTTAGTACATGAAAGGTACAAGGTAGTTGTGTATTGCATTTTCTTTTCAATATGAGAAAGAAAGTCAGGCTAGGTGAAGTGTAAGCTGAGACAGAGAACAACAAACAGTTGCAACATTTGCATCATCCAGTGAAGAGCTTCAATTTACTTTCCTTCACCTTTTAGTCACTTACACTTTTATGTGTTTTGACAAACTAAAACCTGTATCTGGATGACTATTTTGCTTACAGATCTAGTCATATAAGCAGTATCACATTATTTTTTTCAGAGACTAATTTCACTGGCTGAAGCAAACTCTACCAAGGATTTTTAAGAATCTTTACTTGTATGAAACTTGAGGTTTTTAACATTCTCTATGTCACATCTCTGCATCCTTTAAGCTAAACAACATGTTCTGTTCTCCTTCTCTTAATTTTAAAAGTAAGAATAGTCATGAGCACTTGATGATTAGGAAAAAACTTCCTTTTCATGAAACAAGGTGATAAACCTGAGAGTTTTTAAACTTTATTTTTAACCTTTTAAAGTTTCTAACCAGTGTCTTCTTCTGCCTTCAAGAAATAACCTTAGCATATGCTTAAAATATTTGTTTCTAAGCCATTTTTCTAAATTGCTTTGTTGCTCAGTTCCTATTTAGTTCAACATTGTCTGCAACCTTCATATTAAATTTGTTTCACACTATAGAAGTTAAAATTGATGAAAAAGTAAGTCTTTGAACATTAAGTGTTTTACATTCAGTTTCTGCAGTAATTTTGTTACAGTTCTGAACTTTTTACTTTTATCATGGCTTGAGGAAAGCACAGGAGGTGAAGAATCATCTTTCTACATTTTCATTAAATTACAATTTACTTAATTTTCATTCCTTTTTATTTTTTCTCCTTTTATTTGTATTTTTACTCGAGCACGATTTTACCAATTTAAACCAACCTAAAAACTATTTACCTCTGCAACTCCAGAGTTACTTGGTTATTTTTCATTTGGTGTAGGACTGGTTTGTTTGGTTTTGGTTTTCCTCAGCATAAAAAAGGCAGTGAATGGAATTAAACAAATCATACCACTCTACTACTTCTACATCTACTTTTTGAAACCTGAATCCTTTAGAAGAAAAACATATGGAAAAAACATGTGGAGGGAAGATTAAACTTGTTGGGTTTTCCTTCAGCTATTAAGACATGTTTAGAAAATACATTGTTCATACATAGACTAAAAGGTGCCTTAATGCAGGCAATGTGTCTCTTGCTAGAGAGGTCAGATAGAGTTTTTGTCTTCAAAAAAATCAATTAATCTTTGAAGAAAATATACATAAATGAGGATTACCACAGGGAGTGCTAAGAATGTTTTTCCCTAATTGCCTGTTACCGTAATTTCAGTTTTGTACTGAAAGATTCAGAAAAAATACTTTGTCATAGGGTAATTTTTTGTTTAATAATCTTGAATAAAGGATCAAAGAAACTAGAATGCTAAAGATAATTGATCATAACAAATCAGCATTGCTTCAATGAACATTTAGTGGAAATGCATTTTTCTTATGAGGAACTAGTTCAACAGAACTATGACAACAGATGTCATACGTTCTTGAATATAGAAATATACCCTCAGTCAATGTTCAGTAGTGTTTCCTCTCCAACAAGAAATTCTGCTACATCTTGGGTCCACACACAGAGCTTGTTAAACTGCCTGCGAATAAATAGGTTCGTTGTGAATTCTATTAACTTTGAAGTCATTCACCACAAAAACCAGAGCATCTGTCCTCTCTGCAAGGTATGTAAGCTTCAAACAAGGCAGGAAAATAATTTTGAAATATTATCCTCTAGTTAAGGTGAACAAATGATTAAATTATGGTGATGAGGTGAACAGGGATGATAATGATACTAATATGTGTGTTGCTGACCTGAAACCTTCTCCTGCATAATTTCTTGACTCCCTACAAGATTAGATATAAAATATTTAATTCCTTGATAAAGCGTGCATCCTTACCAGTGCTGGGTGCCTGTGAGACAGTCAATAATTTTGTTCGTATTCTTAGGAGTTCCTAGAACGTATTGATTAACGTAATGCAACAGGCTTGCAATGTCTCACATGTTTCTGGAGAATGAAGCTTTTTCCATTAATTGATGTTTCATGGCACCATTTCTGTATTATTACTCGTCAATTATTATTTTCTGTTTTATCTGGATTTTGCAAGATTTTTGGGGAGCAATGGAGGCAAAAAATGATTGCCCAGATGAATGTTTCTACTGGGAATTACTGCTACTTTGAAGTATTTTTTAAAAATTATAAATACAAGGTTTATTCATGGTTTCCTTCACAGTTTGCTTGCATTGTATCTGACAGCAATCCCCATTCAATCTGTCAAAGCGTATTGCAGTCTCTTTATTAGTGACCTTTGCAGTTAGTGACTTTGACAAGAGTTCCCAAGCTGAAGAAAGTTTATTTTCTTTTAGTTCCTTTCTATAGTATACTTACATATACTTACGTATAGTAAACATAAATTTATTTTTATATAAAATACATTTTTAATTTAAGACTACTTGTACAGAATAAATATTTTTTCTTGTCACTGGAATATATGGTTTACTCCAATTTATTTTTCAATAAGTTTATATAGGCATCTCTCACCTATCAATTCATTGTCCTCACTTTAAACCAATAATTTGCTTTACACACAAATCTCTAAACATTTTTCACCTTCGTCTTTGTGAATTAGAATGTAATCAAAACACTGAAATATGAAACTGATCACATGCTGCAGACTAGTTGTATGACAAATTAGTCTGTCTCTACTTTATGCCATGCTGTTAACCATATTGCATCTCCTGTTAGGCATTGAAATGTAAGAAGTATGTTTGTATACTATAGATATTATGTCAGTTTTCGACTTCCTATATGTCTTGTCCATAAGAGGCTCATTACCTTGTTAAAATTATTAGAGCCTTCCTACAACATTTTATGATGCATGGATTAAGATACTATTGCTTCTGGATACTGGTGGATCTGAATATGCTTTTTGTATTTCTGTCAAGGAACTAGTTGTTCTCGAAAGCTAGTTGTCCTTTTTCAAGCTGAGCAATATAATCACAGAAGTGTACCTTATATAACCATCTTTCATGTTCATAGTCACTTCCTCACATGACTGCTGACACTGAAGTCACTAAGACTTTATAAATAAGAAAGTATTTGTCACTGTTAATTCCTGTTACTCAGTCCTGACAGAAAAAGAGTATGTAATGTTTCCTACAGTCACTTGTACATTACAGATTTCTTTATGTTTCTTCCGTAAAGAACACCTACTGCCTGACTCCAGAGTTGAGTAATATGAAAAAAATTACTAATGGTTAATTTACATTTTTCATAAATACACAGTTGCCTGTTACAAGACACTGTTTCAGAGTGCATATCTATAGATAACATTCCATACAAATAGCATGGGATTTCTAAATTATAATATAATAAACACAATAATTACCTCTGTGATAACTACCTGTTAAACAGCTACAGAAGCAATGAATATGGTAAAACTCATATAATAATTACATCTGTGATAACTACCTGTTAAACAACTACAGCAGCAATGAATATGGTAAAACTCATAATATTATTTGTATTGTATCTGCAAAAGTGGGTCTTAATAAAAGAAAAATCTACTAACAATGTGTCAATTATTACATTTTTAAAAATATGTTTACCATTAAAAAGGTGCATTTAAAGGGATAAAATTTCCTCTTCATTATGAAATGAATGGGTAATTGATTTCCCACTACAAATTCACTTTGTTTATATTCATCCATATTTTCTGTAACAACCCATTATTTCCTTTCCTGAGAAATGTCAAAAAAGTGTCTTCTTTTCTCTTTAGTTCCCATATGCAACATTTGAATAACAAACGAGAAAAAAAGTGTAGATACCACATGTCTCTTAGATGTTACTGAACACAGAGCACAGCCTTTTCAGAAGCAAACTACAGTATAAAATGAAAAAGAGAATCAGTGAAGGATTACATGAAAAATATTATACGTAATTAATGGTCTCCATGCTGTTCTTCCCGCAGGTTAGATACAGAAATATAAGACTATTTTCCTGCCTACTTTCATCATCAGTGTGTCTCCATGGATCTCCTGCTAAAGAAGCAGAAATACAAAAAAACAATTCAATAAATCATTATCTACATCTACACTAGAATCACCTACCACACAAGCCTCTACGCTGCCAACCCTTTTGCTAACAACAGTGGCATTACTTGCAAGGTGTGCAGTCATGGACAGAGTACACTGGTGAATACTAGGTACTTACTCACAAAGATGCTAGCATTGTTTCTTGTAGCAATTTGTTCCACTCCTCTCCCTTCCTCACTCAGAGATGACCATCGCAGCAATCAATGTCAGTTCTATTTGCGTTCACTGTCCTGATGTTTTTCTACCAACAGACTGATGGAATTAGGTGAAACTTGCAGGAGAGAGAAGGAGAGTTCTCCTTCCTTTCAGAATCATTTGATCCTGCTTAAAGGAAACAACATTTTGGAGAGAGTGAAAAATGTGGCAGGTAAAGGACATTTGCAGGAGGGAGCTAGGACCCTATAGCTCAGTTGAGGATGGAGAAACTTTTGAAATGAACAGGGAAGGAGATCCTCAATCCGCAATCTGCCTCTTTGGACTAAAAGAATCATTCAGACTCTCTAGAAGGTAAATGCGATTGTTTTTCCTCACCTTTCTAATCTTTCTGTGTGATTACAGCAAGAGGGCATGCACTCCCTACATGGATAACCAAGTATGTTTAGAACCTTATGAATAAACATCTTATATGATTGTATGTCTTGCTAGAAACAACTGTATTCACTACTCCAAAAATAGAGCAGAAATTTGGCAAAAAGATGTGTCCATGTGATAACAGAAAGTAAAGCTTCAAGAAAACTTGCAATGCAGTCACATGCATCAAACTTGAAAGGAGTTTTAGATATTTAAAACAGTTTTTGACATATAAACCTTAATCTATGATGTATTTAACACTTCTTGCAAAGTAGCTTAATCAT
The DNA here is from genome assembly GCF_030867145.1 of Opisthocomus hoazin. Classification (NCBI taxonomy): domain Eukaryota; kingdom Metazoa; phylum Chordata; class Aves; order Opisthocomiformes; family Opisthocomidae; genus Opisthocomus; species Opisthocomus hoazin. The sequence continues at coordinate 112,542,097 of NC_134414.1, read as the reverse complement.
TGCCACTATATTGACACTGCACTAATGCTATTCACATTCCCAAAAATGTGATGGACAAAATTCACGTGCATTCACTTGCAGATCACGTTCTAGGTAAAAGAGACTTCTCAATATTACCAGCATTTCCCAAATCAGTGGAAAGCTACTGAAGAAAATAAAAAAGAGCTGCTGATTGACAAGAAGCCTTTACCAAGGTGACCTTTAAAATAACTGTAATATTAATATAATAATAAAATATTTAAACATAATATTTCATATGTATCATCTAAATTTGCAGTATTCACATAGTTACAGCAATATGTTTGCTCTGATAAAATGTGTGACATCATAGCATTCTGCCTCCCATTTCCATGGTACATGACATTAAAGTTAGTATATATTAACTTTCCCTTGTTCAAAACTCAATTCACAATGACAGATTTAGATCTTATATAGGATAAGTAGCATTATAAATATGTAACAGGATTTCTTCATATGTAGATGGCATTGGGGTGTATATATGTAGCTTGATGAGTGGATCATCCATTAAGATTCAAAACCCTCCACTGAAGATAAGAAGTATGATTCTCCTAATTTTCAAATTGAGGCAGCCTTATGGCAGTCTTTTGTCTGAGGAGGACTGTTAACAAAGTAATAATATTGAATTTCAGCAGTGGGCTTCAGCTTGTTCAGGGAACTGGTAGGCAGGAAGCAGTACAGGACAAAGGGACAGGGAATGTTTTCTGGTCATGAAGGACAGCCTTTGCAGATAATAATAATCCATTCCAAAGTGCAGGAGAATACAATAGTAGCAGGTGGACAGTGTCACTTCAGATGAAACTCCTAACCGAACTGAAGCACAAAAAAGAAGTGTACCAAAAAAAGAAGTCTGGATTGGTTTATGTGTGCAGCTAAGAATTTACTGGTAGTAAAATTTAAGAGACTAATCATAGAATCATAGGTTGGAAAAGACCCCTAAGATCATCAAGTCCAACCATCAACCAAACAATACCTGGCCTATTAAACCATACCCTGAAGTGCCACATCTACAGATTTGTGAACACTTGCAGGGATGGTGACTCAATCACCCCCATGGGCACAGAATAACAGAATGCTAGGGGTTGGAAGGGACCTCTGTGGGTCATCTAGTCCAACCTCCCTGTCAAAGCAGCGTCTCCCAGAGCAGGCTGCACAGGACTGCGTCCAGGCGGATCTTGAATATCTCCAGAGCGGGAGACTCCACAGCCTCCCTGGGCAGCCTGTTCCAGTGCTCCGTCACCCTCAGAGGGAAGAAGGTCTTCCTCATGTTCAGACGGAACTTCCTATGGTTCAGTTTGTGCCCGTTGCCCCTTGTCCTGTCGCTGGGAATCACTGAAAAGAGTTTAGCCCCATCCTCCTGACACCCACCTGTAAGATATTTATAGGCATTTATAAGATCCCCTTTCAGCCTTCTGTTCTTCAGGCTAAACAAGCCCAGCTCGCTCAGCCTTTCCTCGTAGGAGAGATGCTCCAGTCCCCTCATCATCCTCGTAGCCCTCTGCTGGACTCTCTCCAGTAGCTCCTCATCTTTCTTGAAGTGGGGAGCCCAGAACTGGCAGTATCTTCCGATGTCTGACCACTCTTTCAGTAAAGACAATTTTCCTAATATCCAGTCTAAACCTCCCCAGATGCAACTTGAGGCCATTGCCTCTCATCCTATTGCTTTGGGATAATTGGGAGAAGAGACCAGCACCTGCCTCACTACAACCTCCTTTCAGGTAGTTGTAGAGAGCAATAAGGTCTCCCCCCAGCCTTTGCTTCTCCAAACTAAACTAGCCCCAGTTCCTTCAGCCTCTCCTCGTAAGACTTCTTCTCCAGGCCCCTCATAGGCTGCGTTGCCCTTCTTTGGACGCGCTCTAACACTTCAATGTCCTGCTTGCACTGAGGGGTCCAAAACTGAATACAGTACTCAAGGCACAGCCTCACCAGTGCTGAGTACAGGGGCATGACCACCTCCCTACTCCTGCTGGCCACACTATTCCTGATACAAGCCAGGACGCTCTTGCCCTTCTTGGCCACCTGGGTACACTGCAGGCTCATGTTCAGTCAGCTGTCAACCAACACCCAAAGTTCATTTTCCGCCGGGCAGATTTCCAGCCGCTCTTCCCCAGGCCTGTAGCGTTGCATTAGGTTGTTGTGACCTAATCGCAGGACCTGGCACTTGGCCTTGTTGAACCTCATACAATTGGCCTCAGCCCATCAATCCAGTCTGTCCAGATCCCCCTGCAGACCCTTCCTACTCTCCGGTAGACTGACACTCTCACCTAATTTGGGGTCATCTGCAAACTTACTGATGGTGCATGCAATCCCCTCATCTAGATCATTAATCAAGATATTAAACAACACCAGACCCAAAACTGAGACCTGGGGGATACCACTTGTGACCAGCCACCAGCTGGATTTAATTCCATTCACCACCACTCTCTGCGCTCACCCATTTAGCCAGTTCTTTATCCAACAAAGAGTACACCCATCCAAACCATCGGCAGCTGGTTTCTCCAAGAGGATGCTGTGGGGAACAGTATCAAAAGCATTACTGAAGTCCCAGTAGACTACATCGACAGCCTTTCCCTCATCCACTAGGCGGGTCATCTAGTCATAGAAGGAGATCAGGTTGGTCAAAATAATAAAACAAATAGTTGATGTTTATTTATAATGATACAAAGTGTTATAATCCAAATGATACAATTGAGAAGCCTTAATACGGATAAAATTGTCCTATAGTGATTTCTTACAGTCTCTTTTCTCTGATGTTGAGCTTACCCTTCCAGTATCTCTCTGTTTCCTAACATTGACAGTTTAAGTCTTCCTCAAGAAGCTTGAGTGAGAAAATTATCAGCTGTTTGAGGTATTTACTAGAGTATGAGGCTCATGGCACTTGTCCCTCACTCATCAGCCTTGAGGTCTACCTGAGGTTTCTTTTATGTTTTCTTACACCATTCTGCTCCCTTTCACCTCCCAGGGAAGTGGCGAAAGCTGCCCACAGCTCCCCAGTATTGCCCAGGGCCTTTTTGTCCCTCAGTGACTGCCTAGGGCTGTCTGTCTCTTTCCCCATTGGCGCTCATAAAGGTGAAATTCAGAATGTCTGGGCAATAAACACTTGTCCATGAGACTGCCTGGTAAACCCATGTCAGTTCTACTTAGCCCAAGAACAGCCCAACCACCCCCTGAAATCTGAAAAGGGCAGTCCCAAACCTGTGTCCTTCTGCTAGTAATGGTAAAACTTCTATTTACTGGGGTATAATGACCTTTCTTCATTGGTTCTCACTTGAGGTATGAGTTTCTTCATCTCTTGGGTGTTAGTTAAGCTTACACAATAGACTCTTCTAGTTTAATTCACAAAAAGAGCCTTTTTTCACTACTTAGTAACTACATGGGTTTGGTAGACCTTTACAGTTTTCACAGAGCTAAGCTAAAATAAGCTAGGTGATAGTCACCTGACAGATGGGTAGTTGCTACCCCAGATAAAAATTAGCAGAGGCTAAGACAGGTCCACACAAGTCCTGAGACCCTGTACTATCAGGTCAACACAAAGCCTGTGTCTAAAGTCTTATTTATTGGCCTACAGATAGGAAAAGGCAAAAAGAAAGCCTTCTACTGATGGAAGCAGCAAAAGGAAGGGCAAGGAAGGGTGTACTGCTGAACAGGACAGCATCCCAGTGGCAAAGGACATGGAAAAGGATGAAAGCATGCAGCACTTTCTTTGCCTTACTCTTTAGTGGCAGGATCTGCTCTCAAGCGGTTATGTTCTGTGGCTAGAGTCGGAATCTGGGTGAGTGAATTACTACCCATGATAGAGGACAGCCAAGGTAAGAATCATCTAAGCAATTCAGAGATGCAAGTTCACAGGGCTGGCTTGGATGTGTACAAACATGCAGAAAGAGCTGGCTGATTTCATTGCAATGCCAGATTCTATTACCTCTTGTAAGTTCTGGAAACTGAGAGAAGTCCCCAATGACTAGAAAAGATAAATATGCTCATCATCAAAAAAGTAAGAATGAGGGTCTGGCAAACCACAGCCAGTCTAACCTCAGTCTGCAGAAAGGCTATAGAATCATAGAATAGATTGGATTGGAAGGGACCTTTAAAGGTCATCTAGTCCAAAGCCCCTGCAATGAATAGGGACATCTTCAGCTAGATCAGGTTGCTCAGAGCCCCATCCAGCCTGACCTTGAATGTTTCCAGGGATTGGGCATCTGCCACATCTCTGGGCAACTTGTTCCAGTATTTCACCACCCTCATCGTAAAAAAAGTCTTCCTTATATCAAGTCTGAGTCTACTCTATTTTAGTTTAAAACCATTATCCCTTCTCCTATAGCAACAGGCCCTACTAAAAAGGACCAAATGCTCCTGGAATCAATATCTAGACAAATGCCAGACAAGAAGGTGACTGGAAATAACCAACACATAATCACCAAGATCATATTGAGCCTAACCAAAATGATTGTCTTCTGTGGTGAAATGACTAGTTCTGTGCATGAGAGGACAGCAATTTACATCTTTTACCTTGGGCTAAGCAAGGCTTTATAAATTCTAGGCAGAAAATAGACCAGACCACTGGGCTGCAGTACTAGTGGTCAATTGTTCAAGGTCCATTTGGCAGATCATTACTTGTAACACACCTTAAGGGTTCATATTGGTGCCAAATGCATACTGGTGCTCAATTGGTGCCTCCATTAATGACCTGAAGAATGAGACAGAATGAAAAAAACTGACACTAAACTCAAGGAAGTGGAATACAAGGGAGGGTAGATATTCCATTCACACAAACTTTGACAGGTTAGAGCTGGGTCCCTCAGAAGCCTCATGAAATGCAGCAAAGGCAAACACAAAGTCCACCACCTGGAAGAATAACCCCGTGCAATGACAGTTCAGGCTCGAGGCTTGCTGGCTGGGGACCTGTTTCGCAGAAAAAGCCTGTCGATCTTGAGACAATGAACTAAATGTGAGTTAGCAGTATATTCTTGCAGTGATGAAGGCAAACAGGATACTGGGATACATCAGCAGAAAACGAGTTGTCAGAATGAGAGAAGTGAGAACTGTCCTCTACATGACACCCACAAGACCATATCTCGATGTGGGTTGAAGGCCTTGTTGGACTTGTCAAAGACATGCTCAGACTCAGGTGCCAACAGCTGAGGAATTAACAAAGGGAACAATTTGCTTGTGCTTATTTTATCAGCAAGAAGAAAAGGGGGATAGCCCATCATCGTAAATCAAGTAATCTTTGGGACATGACAGAGGTCGCGCAGCCAGAGGTTGTTTTGGCCCCTCCTTGAGCACATACCAAGACACCCACTACGGAGGCATGTCAAACTGTCAAGTCCCGCTTGTGACAACGCAACATTCCATGCCAAGAGCCAGTCGACATATAACAATTGACTTAGTTCCACCTCGCCAAAAGATTTTAAAATACATAAAAATTGGCCCTTGAAAAACTCTCTTTGGGAGGAGGAGCCAAGCGAGAACCTTAACTGACAGCTGGGTCAATGGGCCTGAACCTCTCTTCCGCCCCCAAGAAGAGACGCCTTTTTGGTAAAAGTCGCACCTCTGACTTTGTCAGATGTATCCCCAGGAACACATTTTTAACTAAAGCACTAAGCTATTACCTTGAGTTCAACTTTTGCAGACAGTGCATTTATCAACGGCAATCCCGAATCCGTGATACCTGTCGCTTGAATAAATTACCTATTGTTTCAACTTTGAGAAACTGTTTCAGTGAAAGTCCTTGGAGGGGCTCTGACAGGCAAGTTGAATCTGATAAATGGTTACACACTTAACCCTTTAGACATAAACCGTTGACCAAGTCTGGGACTAGGAGTGGATCCAGCCGCATCTAAGCTCCTCTCAGAGACAGAGTTTAGAATGCAAGAGGGTCTGCTCTGAACCTCGTGACTCAACAGGAGGGGTTTCCTTTTGCCACTTCTCAGACTCCTTTACCCCTTTTAATGTGACACTTGAGTAGTGTCTAGTGGAAAGCCACTGAAGTAATTATATGGCTGAATCACATGACACAGAAAGAAAGCCTGAAAGACATGGGCTTGTTCAGCCTGCCGAAGGCTAAAGGGGGATCCGTTAGCTGTTCTCAATTAGCTGGTGAGAGGTTATAGTAAGATGGATCCAGGCTCTTTTGGAGGTCATCAGTGATAGAACAGGTGACTTTGGACCCATGACGTAGCAAAGGAAATTCTGATCAAATAGAAGGAAAAAATTCTTCACAGTGAAGATCATCAAACACTTTAACAGGTGCTCAGAGACCCTGGGAACACCATACTTGGAGTTACTCAAAAGTCAACTGTACAAGGCCCTAAATAACCTGATCTAATGTGGAAATATGAACGAAATTTAAAATGGCCCTATCTGAGGAGGAAGAAACAGATGACCTCTAGAGATACTTTATAACCTATATTATTCGGTGATTTCACCTTCTGCAACATGTTATGTTTTTGGTTTGCTTCTTTTCTTGCATTTGTTTTCTCCTTCCCCAGATGCTTAGATAAGGAATCTCTGATTAGAGTAGTTATGCAGTATACTAAACCGAGAATAAGAGAGTAAGCAGGCCTCCTGCCATTATCGAGTCATCTGAGGTTTCAGGGCTTAGTAAATGCAAAACTCCTGCTCATAGAGATCAAAGAGACACAAACAAGTTTTCAAGGTTATGAAGAAAGTCAGCTTGGGAATTAAACCTGTTCTTTCCCAGGTCAACACCCAAAGTAGTGGGCCCTCAAGATCTTTCTCATTTACTAATACACCTATGTTTGGAGTTATCTTAGAATATTTGTATAGGTTAAATAAAGGTGTGGTCTACCTTTAAACATATTTTGTGCTCTTCCCATCTGTATCCATGATTAGATATGGCTGCTGCATGTCTATAATCTTCAACGCTATCCTAGTGATATTTCTATATTTGATATCTCATGATTTATTAAAGATATTATACAGATATTAGGCCAGATTTTCAGATTATTATCACGTATGTCTATTTTAATCTCTGTGTACAACTGAGGAGCTGGTCTGTTGCCTTTCCTTAATAAGACAGATGGAATCTCAAGTTTCCTCCTGATTTAAACTCTTACACAAAAAGTATACCATTTAGACTTAATCTTGTCTAATATATATTCTAGTTCGTGTTTTTTTTTGTTTTGTCTGGTTTTTTTCTCTTGAAGCTATCACTTAGACAAGTAGAAATTGGATAAAGAAGAGATAGTACCTATGCTGTATGTATAGATAGAAACATACATAGATGTATGTGTGCATATGTTTGCATACATACGTATACTTGCATACACAAACTTTTAGCAAACTTCAGGTACTCAAATTTTGGATATTGTAACTTCAATCACATATAATACTGCGCAATTTGATGCAAATTTATGGGGATACATAATAAATTAAATAGTTTATTGAATCCTTTCCAAAGACTCATGCATATACACCCAGGATGTTAATGAATACATCAAAATAGAAACACCATAGTGTAACATTCATGTCATTCAAACACTGCAGAATATTCTTTTGAAAATACATAGTTTTTTCAGCTATGGTAGGAATTTTCTTGTGTCTTGAGATGAGTAAATGTTGAGTGAGACCATACAGGAATTTGTCCCTGCACATGCTAAAATGCCAAAGGCAATTTGAATGTGGTTCAGAATATTGGATAGCTATTCTGGTTTTAAATTTGAAGCAATGGGAATAAATTTATATTGCAGGTATTTTATTTTCCGGTTAGCTTTCAAGACACTTTTGTTACCAGCAGATTTCACACAGCTTGTCCCATAATTGGAATGTTAATACAAATAGGAAACAAATTTAAATTAAAAATATAGATACACTTGACTTGCTTCTGGAGAAAGACCAGTTTCATTATTTTATCTAGAAATTCAGTGTGGAAGGTACAAACAGATTTACCAGGACCAAAATATTTCAAGACAGTGCATAATTCATTGGTTATTGACAAAATATTATATTGTGTCATCCCTTCATACGTTGGAGTTCAATTAAATTGGCTGTTTGTTGCTGTGTTGTTTTATCATGAAGCAACATTTAATACCATAGGGCAAGTCACTTCAGTCATGTTGTGAGTCATAATTCTTTTCATTATTTTTTTTCCTAATCTGGAAACTCACATAAAATTATTTCAAGTTCAGTTTGTATACAAAGTATATATCCCACAGGGTTTACTGCTTATTTACGGTTCTTCTCAATCTTCCTTGGGTTAACTACCCTACTTTTAGATATAGTATAATGAAACTATTGTCAAATAATACTTGACTATTAAAAGTTTTTAGGGCATTTGTCCGTTTTAAAGAGGGGAAGAATAAAAAGCTGAAGAGAGGGACACAGGGAAGTCTGAGAAGATCAGATGGGGCTGCCTGTTGAGGAAAATGCTTAGAGAAGACTCTCAATATACCTTCTGAAAGTTTCATTCCCTTTCTAACACAAAAGGTGGAACCTGAAAATTCCCTGAGAAGGCCAGACTCGACAAACTCTAGACCAAAAAAAGAAAAATCCCTAAATTAAAGCAGAGAATTCTGAAAAGTAGCTAGGTCTACACGGAAGTTCAGGAGTGCAGAAAATGTGAAAGGTTCTACAAGAATTTTTGACACCAATTTTATAATAGGCTTTTCGACCTTTTCTGTACTAGGAAATTTACTGTGTAATGCTAATAGCTCCTAGCATTTAAAATCAGGAGTCTAGCTCTACACAGTCATGATGTCTAACTTAAGATAATTTCACATTATTTACATATGTTTACTCTCTTCCAAACATTTAGAGGATACATGCAATGAAAAGTTATGATATCAACATTGTAGCTGAACTATTGTAGACTAGCTCTGTAACATTTCAGAGTTTTGAAAGATAATTGCAAGTCCTACTGACTTTCATATTTCCAGGATCTCATTTTGTGTTTTTCACAATCAAGGGACAAGTAGTTCTAGTTGTAATTTGGCAATATTAAGTAGATCAGGTCTATACCTTTATAAACCACATAAAAAAATTGCATTGAATTTTCTAATTTTCAGTTACTTTTAATAAAATTCTGGCTACTGCAGATGAATTTACTGGCTAAGCTAGTAATAAGGAAAATCTAGAGAATATACTATGTCTTGATTTTATCACTATTAGATCCTTACTTGATGTTCCATTATAAGTTTTCTGTAAAAAGTAGGTTCCAGACATGTTTCCTCACATTAGCCTAGATTTCTCCCTAATTTTTTTGGGTAGCTAAATAGCTGACCAGCAGAGAGGTTGAGGACCCTGAAAAGTCTCTATTCTGATAGACTTACAACTTCTGCAGAATTTCTAACTCTCTTGAGTATCGTTTAATTATAACTCACTGTTTTTTCTTTTTCTTATACATGACCTACTGAATGTAGTTATGAGTCATATCCTGAGGTAATAAAAATATTAACATACCTGAGAACACGATTCATGGTGAACTTTGCTAATTACTCCTTTCAATTTGTATGTAGGTAAAATGTTTTCTATCTTATATGAAACTTCGGGAAACTAATATTTTAATTTTTATATATTCTTCTATCTTTGCTGAATCTGAATCATTTGGTCATGAATTTCATAAATGTTCTATGGACAAGTTACCGTGTCATTGTGAGCTCATAGTTGGGTTCTTGAAAGATTAACTCTTAATTTCTGTAGAGCCTAATCATTAGTTAGTAAAGGATGTTTGGGGTTTCTTTGTAGCTGTGTGTCTCAGAACAATTGTGAAGAGGCAGTAACTACTTTCTAAGTGTGGATTCAACTTTTTGTATGGAAATCAAGGCATAAAGTTTCCTAAGCAAAACCAAGTAGTAGCATATATTGCCAACTTCTGGTCACTTCAGTAACAGAAACGAAGTCAAGAAAGCAGCCAAAGAAGAAACAGGAGATTGACACATTTTTCAAACAGTAACAGTGCATGTTCACTAGAAATAGCAACTGTCTATAGTTTTTAAGCCTCTTAAAAATATTGTCTGCAGAGAGATGGCAGAGATATCTTAGGGAAAAGAAATCAGTCCTGGAATATTTACATTGTATTGGTACAAATCAGCTTCTGACTCTGCACAAACAACTAAGTAAGGGTATTAATATGATCTCCTAACCCACCAGTTGTTCATTTGGGCCCAGGTCTCCCACTTTGGATTTCACTCATTCTGCTTTCCTCAGGCCCCATAATTTTCATCTTCATTCCAGCTTTCCAATTCCTCTCCCCCAAGTGTAATAGTAGCATGATTATTTTTAAGTAAAAAAGAAGCATTGCAAACAAAAAACATTGTTCTTTCATGTTTAATAAATGATCTAATACCTAACTCTTGGGGAGAGGACAGGAAAAAGGAGGAAAATGGAGAGAAGCTGGAAGAATAAAATGGTACTAGAAGGCTAGAAAACAATGACATTCTGTGTCAATATCATCATTTGAACAATTTCTTCTGGTTTTAGTTGGATCAAAGAACAGTATTTGCTGCATTCAGGGGTTATGGTATGGCTGGGCCCAAGAGCACGGCTGGCGCTGGCAGCAGCCATCTTGGCAGGAGCCCCAGGGGAGACCTCTCCTCACTTGTCCCCTTGCAGCTGCCTGGAACCGGCTGTGCCCACCAACCACAGGACTGCCCTCCCCAGGGACGACTGACTGGCCCACAGGACAGGTGGTGGAGAGCAGGTTGGGCCCCAGCAGCTGCCTCTCCTGCTGTCCCTGTAGTGTCTTGCTCTTCCTCCCTTGTCTGTCACCCTGGGCTTTTTGTTCCAGTACCTTTCGCCTCTCAAAAGAAAGAAACTAATTTGTCACATCCAGTTTAACCTTAAGCCTCCCCTCCCTGGCTTCTGTCGTCCATGTCCCTGGGCTTCAGCCTTCCAAACTCAAGTCTTTATAAAAACTTCAGTGCTTCCTTAGTGTTTTGGGAGGGCAAACCCAGTCCTCCTTCGACATCCATTTCTCGTCAGAACTTATTCTTTTTCCCTCCTGACTTCTCTCATCTAATTTTAATCCTCCATATGCTCCAGTTTCCTGTTTTCTTTTGCTTTCCAACTCCACATCTTTTTTTTGGTGGGGCTGCCAGTTGCAGTCTCATTCTTCTTCTCTCCCTGCCTTTCATTCATCCTCAGGTTTTACCACAGGCTTCTGCATGGGTCCTGGCCTTAAGTCTGTTCTCCTAAGCCTTCCCAGCAGTCCTAAGCCTTCCCTGCAGCAGAGCTTAGTTCTGGTGGCATATGTTCCAAGCAGTTTCCTTCTCCCTTTCTCTTCCATGGCATTAGCAAACTTACAGTCACTCCGAGGACAGGAGACTGACCCCTTGTTCCCTTTTGTCACAATGTTTATGATACAATTTGTGGAACACAAGGTGCCATGTTTTTCCTGAAACTACTGACCCAAGTATTTTATTCGACACTAGGAAAATAAAAAAGGAAAGCAGCAATAAAACACCTGGCATAATACTTCTCCTGACTGACTACCGATAGACTGTGGAGGGTTTGAGGTTAATTTTCCCAAATGCATTTATTTCTAAAACAGAACCTCTCAATGCTGTGAAAATATACGTACCATATCACTTGAAATGTTTTAGAGTAACAGTGATGACAGCTTAAAGGAGAATATAAAAATGCAAGTAAAAATTATTGAAGGCTCCAAGCCTATCTCTAGGTATGTGTATGAATCTACTATTACAGTTAGTTAGTGGGAGTCATACCTAGGAAGTGAAGAGCAAGTTTTCAGCTTCAGATGTAAGAAGACAGTATAGTGAAAACACCAGACACTATATCCACCGTACTCAACCTAGACATTAAGATCCTTTCTCAAATAAGTGTTTTAAATTTCTCAGTTTTCCTGTGAAGCTCATGCTCCCGTGATATTGGATATGAGATGCAAGAGGTCTTTACATCAGTGGGCTGATAAGGTAGTGGTGATACTTCTTTAGAAGTACTGATATTAATATACTCATAAGCACCACAAGCAGCAAAAACATACTGAATGTCTCAGCAATGAAATCAGTTGATATCAACTAAAACTCAGCTTGTAGAGGGGAGTGTGCCTTTGAGAGTACTCTCAAGAAGAGAGATATTAAGTATTTTTTGGGGTTCCTTGAAATACACAAACTATATTTCTAGTTTTTTATTTATTTTGGGATTCACAAATCCCTGTTGGCATGATTAGTGATAAATGGATAAAGAAAATGTAGCTCTGTACTTCATTCAACTGAGTTATGTTAAAGTACAGTCAGAAGTACAAGATGTCATTTCATACCAACAGCAGTAAATCAGAGTGCAAATTATTGACATAACTGGGCAAGAACAGTACTGTCTCTGCTATTCTGTTTACAGCAATAGCTTTGGGGCATTCTTGGTTATATTTTTGTCAGATACTGTATCTTCCTATGTTGCATTTGACATACTATATGAAGGCCATTCTTCAACACATTACTGAAGAACAAGATTACTTCAACTATTTCATCAGGTAATAATTAATCAACATTCAGCCAGCCCTTGAAAAAAAACAATGACTTTTTGTCCAATACAGTTCCTCCGTTTTGTCACATAAGTAGTTCTCTTTCTTAACTGTGATTGTTACAACAGAAATGAGACAATGTGATCAGTCCTTTTAATACCTCTATCTTTTCATTGGTCTAGATATTGTGCTGTCACCTAATAACTGTCTTTTTTTTCGTGCCTGCACATTTGTCTGCATTTAAAAAATTACTACCATGCACACATTATTTTAAAACTTAGTTGCTTCTTTGCACATGAAGCTTTGCAGAAATTCTAGCAGAACTGACTAGATCAACATTGATTTTCTTACACTTAGAAGTATTGCTTTGACCTACTCTCAACTCTATGCCAAGACTACCTCCACTCTGGGCATGAAACCTGTAATCAATTGACCAGGAAGAAACTGAGATAATATACTTTTCATTAATGTGATTCAAAGAAGCCAAGCAGTGTGTTACTGTGGCAGCATGTGGAGTTCTTGTTTCTTAGTCACCATTTCATGAACTCAGGTGCACTGAGTGCATTCAGATTTGTGGTGCAGTCCTAAACAGATTTGAGAAGAATATGGCTAAAGAATATTCATCAATTTTTGTTGGAGTGGGAAGCCGGATCGGCAGTGATGATATTGTCTCAATATGAGTAAAATCGTTCTCCCTTATTTGTCAGCAAAACAAGGTTTATATACCAAACAATTACAGCCTCTGATTGGTTAGTTGCCCTTAACCATATATGGGCAAGACTGCTGCGATTGGTGCAGAGCATCATCTCGACGCGGAAGCAACGATAAGGCAGGAAGCGGCGAGGAGGCAGGAAGCGGCAATGCGGCAGTCCCCCTGAGCCAGCGTTCCATGTTCACCACTTTACCTTCTCAGCAGTGTTCCGCGTTCACTGCTTTCCAGGCCTATCTCCGGTACAAAGCCTGGGTTGCTCAACGGCATCAAACTATGTCCCCTCTCGTCCAACCAGGACTCCACAAATTTTCTTCTCAGTTGCCTTAGTCCTTTTATAGAATCGCAGAATAGTTTGGATCAGAATGGACCTTTAAAGGTCATCTAGTTCAAGCCTCCTGCTTTTGTCTATGTGTCTGTTCAGTGCCTGTTAAGTAAGCTAATGAAAATATACCATACATATTTCATCAGACTTGTAACAGGCCTACCTTCTTGGGAATGAAATGTGCAGACTTGAATGCAGGTCTGATACCAATTTGAAATTATTTATTGCTATTCCAGAGTGAATATTATTGATCTGGGGCTTAAACTCCGTCCCCGGCTAATATTTGTTCCCCCTAAATGAAGCAGCTTTTAAAAAGTCTTCCCCCCCCCAGCAAGTGCAACACACTATGAAGGAAGTATGAAATTAGTATCTGCTACGACAAAAACCGTAGACTAAGAGTTCCTATCAAGATCAATAATTTTTATTCATACTGTAAGAACATAGGAAAAGATGATCTAAGAAGCACTGCAAAGTGAATAAATGAAAAACTGCAAGCAGTAGAGTAGATTGATGGAGGTTTTGTGAAGGAAGCGAAAATAGAGAACACAGATAGCTGAAACTCTTACTGCAAATTACCATGGGTACAAAAGTCTATAACAGAGATTTAGAGAAATTTTGCATTTCTCATGTTTACATATCATTAATAATGACTCTTTTTACTGCAGAACTGTCTAACTTCATACAAGCCAAAGTTCAGAATAAGTATCATTAATCCAATACAAATCTCACTAGATTAGGAAGAAGTAGAAATATTTCAAAGTAAAAGAAAAAAGCCAAAAAACAAAAAAAAGATTTTATGCTGAATGTGATCTTGACCTCATGATTCAGTGCCGGATTCATAATTCCAGCAGAAGATTCTCCAGAGCAGTTTCCTTTGCTGCTTATCTGACATGGTGAAGCTAAATCCCCCAAGCCCAAACTGCATATCAACAGACATATTCTATAAATTTGACTGGAATTATTATTGCCCTTTGTATTGCATATGCACTTGTGCAATATGAAGCCGTATCCTAATAGACAGGCTGACAGAAAAGAGGTGGATCAAAGGACCATTATCCTTATTTTTGAGAGTAAAGCTAAGTTAAAATATTTAAGAACTTAAGAATTTAAGAATCTTTAGGAAGCCAAAGGTGCTGCTAGTTTGAACACAAGGAATTCCAGGAGTAAATTGGAAGATATTTCCATTAATTTCTGCATAAATAAGGCCCAGGTCTTAAAATAAAAAAAAAAAAGCTTACATCTAACTTTGAGTGGAATTTAGAAGTCTTTGAGATTTGAAGCCTTGGTGTCTATCTGAAAAATTAGGTGCCTAAATATATGCATGTGGTCCCAATTATTATGTCTATATTCATGGAGCCAGAAATGGAACCAGATTGTCATTCCCACATCTTAGATGAAACTCCATCTTTTGTTCACATTTATTATTACAAAAGGTCAAATAATTTCCAGTCTAACTCTTACTCATACAGGTTATATCGTATTTTGTTGACAGCATAGTAAATTCTAGGATGAGGAAAAGAGAATGAATCAATAACAATTCCACAGCTGTGATGAGAGTGGAAAAGAAGAGTAGAATTTCAGCATTAGACACATTTTGTCAACCCTTCTCCTAAGAAAATCCAAGACCTCTGTAGATAACCTTTCTTAGAAGGAAGGGGACCTACTGTTGTCTTCAGTATAAATGACAGGAGGAAGTAAGTGATAACAATATTGTCATATGCTACAGAAATAATGATCGAAAAGGGTAAATTAGTAATATTGCACTCCAATAAAACTCTGTCTTTTAACAGGTTTTTTTTTTCTGAATTTCAGGGAAAACCAGAAACAGAGTAATATGCTTAGATTTGTGTTTGTTCTTTTTAAGAACATTTACCTTATATAGCATTATTGTTTAAAAAGGATTTCTAAATAACTGTACTTCATAGTTCCTCAGCTCCTCCCCCTACCCCCTGAAGGGGACAGAATAAGACAATTTCCTTTGAATAAACAGAATAAAATCAGTAGCTTATGAATCCTAGCTGTGTCTTCACTAACTTCCTTTTCCACATAAATATATGACTTCAAATGTACCCATTAGCTGTGGGACTCTCTCCTGTCATCTTCTTTGAAAACAGATGTACTAAGATTCAGTTGAGTACTCTTGACATTCTTACAAAGGCTTTAACATTTATAAGAGGCTGTTCTTTAAAGTCATTCACAAAGTCTATATTTATTTGATGGACATTAACATTACTTAAAATGCAATTAAAATCCTGTCAATGTGTGAAAAAATGTAAAGTGTTCATTTTTTATGTGCAACCAGTCATAAGATTCTCCTGGGTGATAGGTGCACAGCAAACTCTATTAGGGTCAGATTAGCAGCAATAATTGTAAGCCAGCCAGCTACACAGATCCAGAAACAGTTCCAATAAAACACTCTCACAACTAAAGTAGGGGTTAGGTGCCTGAAACTAAAATAATTCAAGACTAGATTTAAGATTTGCTTCAGAACTGCAGCGTGAAGTGCCATGCCCCATGCTCTTGAAATAATAGTAACTGCTGACTAGGAGGCAAGCCAGTAAGGTCACCTCCATTCTTCAGCCTCTTTGTGTCTCCTTCCTCCATCTTATAGGACCAAGTTAATGTTTCCAAATTTCACAGAACAACTCATTTGGTGAACTGGCACTTCATGTGTTTTTTCCTCTAGAGAGTGGAAAACATTAATACATGCATACCGCTTGGCTTCCCCACATCCCAGATGAGAACTGTTAGCTATTATGAATCCAAATCACAGAGTAGAAAGCCCAGAAGCAGGGAATTCTGTCTCAAGGGGCTAGTGTGTCATTTACAGATGGTCAGATCTTTTGCTGAACCTAGGTATTATTGAATAAAGAAATATGATTGTTCTCAAGTCACAAAGAAATAGAATCTCTCTCCCTTATTCCCTTCCTTCTCCCAATCTATCTTCACAATCTGACTACCCTGAAATTCTATAAAAGGTGAAAGAAGATCTGAGTGAAAGTAGCATATATGGATTGTGGTATCATTGCTAAGTGGAAAGTTGAACTCAGCTTTGCGTGCCAGAACAGTTGTGTACGATTCATATGAAGATATTTTTGTACCTAGCCTTTTTTGACAGCCATATTGAATGCTTCACATATATAACAATATAAACTGAGAGAATAGCTAATAGCATATCAGATGAATTACCTTAAAATGAGTGAGAACACAGGCCCCCTTCTATAGTTGTAAGATGAACACTATTTTAACTATATATTAATATTCTGTTCATGATATTTAATTGGTAAGAAATACAGCTGGAGAATTATTCATTATGACCAATTGTTACTAATTGTCACCAAGGTTTCTTAATTATTCTCTTTGTCTGGAAGCTAATTAGTTTCACATCTGACTTGCTAGTTAACAAAGAAAGACATTTTCAGCCATAGATACCAATAGAGAAGAAGAGAAAGACTATTTGGAATCAAGTTTTAGTTTTCATGGAAGACATTTATTTCAGAAATTGCAAAATTGTTATTGGTTAATCAAAAAAATGTTGGTGGTGTATCTTGAGGAGGGGAAGGGACATAGTTCTTGGAATATAATAAAGACTCTATTGTATTTTCCATTTTACTTAACTTTCATCTTGAAGATAAACTTTTCCTATGCAAATCATAAAACCTTATCTCCTTCCCACCTTAAAAGCATCAGTTGTTTAAAGAGGAATTGTTGTATCAGGGCCTATTTAGCTGTGTGTTGCATCATGCTGTTGTCTCTCATTTCACACAATAGTTACCACAAGGTTTTCCGAATTTAATTTTCTTTTTACATATGGATTAGTTCCTGATAAATTAATAGCTGGTCACTTTTAGGTTAAAAATTTAGCTAATTATTTTAGAACTCTAAATTAAAATTTTCAACTGATTTTTTGGGCACTCATTCCATGTCTGTATTTGTTTCAGAGTCCACATATCTTAGCAACTTCACTCAGAGTAACAATTGTTTTTTACGAGAAACCCCTCATGACTTTTGGTTGCTTTCTATTGCTTCTTTGGTCTCAAAGTGGTTTTGGTGCATTTGATCTAAATTCCTTTTGGAACTTTCTGTGCGAGTTCAAGAAAGCCTCCCAGCATGTGTCCAGTACCCTCATGTCACGCATTTGCCACCATCTGTCCCTGGGATCCTGAAGATATCACAGATGTTTCAGGTGGTTCATATTACAGAAATGTTCAAGTCCTGCATCCTCCTTTTGTTTTCAACTGTCAGATCCTTACAAGCCTTTATTTGTGTGCCATTGTGACTATCCAGGTGTTCATCTTTGCTTGTTACCTTTCCATAAATTTCCAAAACAAATGTAATCTACTTGTAACCTTTAACAAGCCCTGCTTTACTTCTCAGCTTTCTTAACTTCTATTTTGAAAGTCTTTTTTTTTTCTAGTACATGTGTTCCAGACCCCAGTGCAGAAGCAGTACCAGAGAGGAGAATCTTATGTCTTTGAGCAGACTGCTATATGGAACCAACTCTCCCATTAAAGAAATGAGCATTTCTCAGAGATGTGATCACCTTGTAGCAGCTTTAGGAGACAAAATTTTCTTTACGCTGCCAGGCATAGAATTCTGGAATAGCTTGGGTTGGAAGGCACCTTTAAAGGTCATGTAGTCCAACCCCCCTGCAGTGAGCAGGGACATCTTCAACTAGATCAGGTTGCTCAGAGCCCCATCCAACCTGAACTTGAATGTTTCTAGGGATGGGGCATCTACCACCTCTCTGGGCAACCTGTTCCAGTGTTTCACCACCCTCACTGTTAAAAAATTCTTCCTTCTACCTAGTGTGATCTACCTTCTTTCAGTTTAAAACCATTACCTCTTTTCCTATTGAAACAGGCCTGTCATCTTGGGACCAGTTTTGGTTCAAATTCAGGATGCTGAAGGCAATCCTTTTGAGTTACAGTCACTGATGGTGATAGTGCCACAAACCCATTTCAGTGATCCCAGTTAAATATTTGGACAAGAGGATACCAACAAGAGGCTACCATTTTTCACTCCAAGGCACACACAGAAGTGTCTTCAGAGGAAGGACACTGTGCTCTTTATCCATGACCCCTCTCAACAACTCTTACAAAGAGTTCTATCAAACTCAAAATAATTTTTGCCCTTCACTATAGCTGTCATCAATAGTTTCATGTGTTGCCCCTTTAGTCAACACACCCATTTCCAGTCAGGAAAATCATCCGTCTTTGATAAGCATGTCTCTTGGCAGGGACAGGTAGGGGCATGTATATTACAATAATGAGTTCCAAGTTTTGGGGGACTGCTATACATCAGGAATCACAAAGCACAGCTACTATGTCTTTAACAGCATTTTTTCCAGGAGCCATAAGCTGCAGGAGAAACTTTCCATTTGGCTACTACGTCAGAAATTTCCTGTCTATTCCTTACCTTTTTGAGCACATGGTCCAAGTGAGCTACACAGGCAACATGACATGGTACTAGAGTCATCTTTAGCACTTCACAAAGTAGCGTACTGTAGCTCACATCTGTAGAAAAGTTACAGTTTCAAAAAATTAAGTATCATCACATATTAATCGATGTTAATTTCTTGTCCTGTAGCTATACCAGACTCTGCTATCACTTCATACTTGAGGTGGCTGAAGACAAAAAATCTTTCTTAGTGATCATAGTTATCCTCTGTCATACCTAGTAAGGCTGTGTTGTGCTCTTTGCAGAAAATAAATAAGAAAAGTATGCACATCTTCACCCAAAGGCTGCATACATAAGCAAATAAATTCAGCAATGATTTCCTCATCATACCCACTGCCATGGGCAGCATAAGAGCAGCCATGATGTAAGAAGCAGCTAGGGACAATCTCCTTAATTTTCATGTTAACTGTTGGCACCTCAGGCTTTAGAATGTATTTTAGTGAAAACAGACGTATGAGAAACTCCATCTAAATTCATGTTGACTGCAAGAGAGACATAAATGTCCGAAGATCCAGTAACAAGCTATGTGGACTAAACTTTACTGTTGTATGGGAAAGTACAAACTAATCAAGTTTTAGTCACACTGGCTACTTGAGAGAAGAAAAAGAAAAAATTAGTAGAGGTTAATTAGGTCTCTTTCCTCCAGAACGCAAGGGCAAGATTATCTTACATAGAGAGAACAGTAATTCTTACTTCCCTGAGGGAGCCTGAGTCCACCTGGTGTTGTATGAAGGTCCTTTCTCTCGACAAAAAGCCATGGATGGAGAGCTGTGCTGTTCAGTGTTAATCAACACTAGTAGCCCTGTTACCTGACAGGACAACATGTGCCACAGTCACTCTGATGTAAAATTTCTAAATGTCTTGTCAGTTTAAAAAATTAAGTTAACTGTACCCAGTTAACAGAAAACACACGCCTGCCACCAGGTAAACTATCCTCAGTCCAAAAGATTTCTGCATGTCTCTGCCCCTGCCTTGCATTCAAAAGTGGCACCTTCCAAGCTCTCTCAGAGGAAATGTCTACAACCACTTGCATCTCCGGATTCAAAGTCATTCACTCTGTTTTCAGACACACCCTGCTTGAGAGGTAAGGATGTAAATATCTATTTCTGTGCTGGAAATCTTATATAATTTTGCCAGATGGTAATTAGATCCACAGACTGTTCTCAGCTGTTGAAGGGCCTATGTTTCCCATTACAACACATGCTTGACAGGTAAAATTTTGACAGTATATCTTCTGTCCTTTTGGATACTGATCTTTTTTGGAATTCTCATTCAAAACACCAGCAAATTCATTTTAGCTATTGATTTTATCAGTCTTCTCTACTTGCACTGTTATAATCAACTACCTGAAAACAAATTTATAGACTGAATGATTGCATTTGTATTTGGGCTAACTCTGATTCCTTTTCCTGTCATTTAGCTTACCTTAACACTTGCACATTTAAATGTCTCCTAACTTTTTAACTAACTATTTCAATGACATTTTTCCTGTTAGAGCTTCTTAAAGTACCTCTTCAAATATCTTATGTGCTGCATGTCTAAACACATAGCTAAAAAAGTACTGTAAAATGAAATAATATTGTAAAAACTTACTTTTATTTTCTCATTAATTTAATGTCTAGCAAGTACCTTTTCAATTCACATTAATTTCATCTGCTGTAATCATTTTCTCCCTTTCTTCTCTTCTCTGCCAAAGGTGAATCACTCATTAGTTTTGAAAGAATGTCTAAATATTTTACAGTCCCTTTTGTGGTTCTACCAAATGGAAATCAGTAAAATTTACAGAAGCACAGAGCTGGACCAAATGTCTATTTAGGAATCAGTCCCTGTTTGAAAATCAATTAAATCACTGTGTTAACATGTGATTCTGAGGCCATGATACATTAACTGTAGACTTATACAAGTATTTTTTGAAAAATAGAAGAGCCAGAAGAACCAGAAAAAAATGTTGGCATTCTTAGTGGAGAATGGGAGGAAGGTGAAGCAGGGGCAGATTAACAAGAAACCATGATTATGGCAAGCATTAAAATTCTGTGTTTTCCTGAGTGGAGTAGCTCAACGAGTTGTTTAACCCTTACCTAGCACAGACACACATGCATGTTTGGGTGAAGTTCTCTAGAAATAATTATCCAAGCATCTGAATTTCAGGGGTTTTTTCAGAACCCTTCTATTATTAATCACAACTGTGTTATTTCCATTATTAAATATGCAAGAGAGTCAGTAACAGAGTTAAAAACAAACAAAAACTTAATTGGATATTTTGTCCAAAAAGTTTCCTTTGCTAATGGTATTTTTAAAGTTTTGTTTTTTTCAATTTTTTCACCATCTTTATCATTCTAATGCTTTAATGTTTACCTCACAGGCATTCTAAGCCAAAGTAACCCATTAAAGAATGTGTGCAAGACAGAGTGTCAAAGAAGGAAAGCCTTTAAAGGCAACAGGCAGTTGTGAAAATATTGATACTTTTATTCAGATTTGTTTAAGAGATGGATCAAATTGTATTTGTTTTCCTCATTATCACTAGCTGTTCAATAAAATGTGAAAAAATATCCATTAACGAAATTGCATTTGAACATGATCATCTTGGTTAAAGAAAAATGATCAGATATTGCACTGCCACCATACTAATTTTGTTGTTGTATAGCAAGAAAAATAATGGTAGAGAACACTACCAAAAGAACAATAGTAATTTCTTTGATAACCTCCTTTTTAGATTTCTGTTAGAACTTGATAAAAGTAGTTAATAAACACAATAGTTATGCATGTCCAAAAGAAGTCTAAGGTCAAGATATTTGGATAAATGAATCTTATCAGATTCAGTTATACAAAATCCTTAATAATCCTTACTCTTCTACCATGTTTAAGTCTTTAGTCATACAAATTATTGCTTTACTTTAACAACACTGAATATGTATCATGTTGAGAGCGTCTGATGCATGTCTTACCGTATTTATTTTCTGTTGCAATTAAAGATACAAAAAGGGAGTGGGGCTGTAGGACAAGACTTAAAGTCATACCTTCCAAATTCTAATTCCTATCATTGATCTTAATTTTGAACATCTGATAAAAACCCCACCTGAGTAATCTAAAATCTTTGCATCAGCCTCTTGAAAAGGTTCCTATGCAGCTTCCTTAGCTGCAGAGGTTGCTCTAGGCATACAGATTCCCAAAATAGGGAATATCATAGTAATTCTGCAAAAGACAGGACAAAAGAAAGAAAAAAACTATAAAATATTTGATATCTTCTTTGGTCTCTCTCTCCCTCTCAACTATATAAAATTATCTAATATGGCTTAGCAATTCACCTTTCTGCGCAGAGAACCCATGCTGCCTCTTAAGAGTCATCCCTTTCTTATACAGCTTAATTTACACATTATAGCAGTGTTTTAAGAGAAAACAGCAGGCTTTTAACTTGCAATCACTTTTCATAGCTACTTAAAACTACAGATACCTTTAACTTTAGCTGACTTGCTCAGCAGGGGCCCTTATGCTCATTTTGTTCTTGCTCCATTAGGAATCAGGAGCTGCATTGCCCGTAAAGCCTAAGCAAGGCAGGCACTCTGATGTAAAAGTTTAAAAACCCTCTGTCCCCGGGGCATTCAAGAAGCAAAATGGTGAAATCTTCTTTTTTTTTAAAAAAAAAACCTTTATAGGTGGTAACATCTTCAATAAAGAATCTGAAAACGAAACATGTTTTAAAAACAAAATTAGCTATGACATATCTTACAAGTTTTTTATTTCTTTGCAATTTGTTCACAGGTCATTAAATCCATTAAACTGATTTTCTCTAGATTTGGTATGAATGATTGCATGGATACTCACAAAATGTCTTTTAAACTCATTAAAGCCAACATGGTTGCTTTTATGCCTGTTTTAATAGTATAGTGCACTTCGCACTTGATTTTGAAATATTTGCAAATAAAAGTAATTAATTAAATATTCAAAAGTTTAATAAAGTGGTCATTTTTTCTGGGTACATACCTGTCAGTCAAAGGGAACTCAGCATTTCCGTGAATGCACTTAGTAACTGAAGGCTTTTATAAATGATCATTTATCAATTTATATCTTTGCAAGGTTAGGCATCAGATATGCTTAGAGAGATGTGGTTTGCTGCTATGGTAAGTCAATGTCAAAGCTCAGTGGCTTCCACTGAAGAAGATTAACAGAAGTAAAAACATTTTCCATTCAATGTATAAAGCACTTTACCAAAAATTCTGAGTAAGTCAATAATTGCTTAGTAAATGCACCTTGAAGGTTTGTTTCATAAATATTCTTAGCAGATATTGGACTGCTGTTTAATAGATATCCATGACTTTATCATGCTTTTCACAGCAGTTATTCCTTGAAACAAGCCAGGGATGCATTTCTTTTAAACTAAGTACATTCACCACTGATGTGAGCAAAAGTCTGATGAAGTTTCTAATAATTAGCCTAGCTGCACATCTGTAAAAGGGACAGGATTTGCAGTTGTTCAGAAAGCTACAATCCTCTTCTGCGTGGAACAGCTTTTTAACTGCTTCTTTAATGAACCTTACATGGACTAGTCTTTCATAAGAAAACAGACTCATAGGGATTTCATGACTCAGTGAGCTCTTCCGCATGTCCTCATGCTATGTGATTTCTTCTTCAGAAATACTGTTTAACTCCACCTCAAAAAAAGTTCAGTTCTTTCCCCCATACCTCCTAAAGGATTTTTGTTAATTTTCCTAGTTAAATCCACCTAATACAAGTATCTGCAATTTCAGAAGATGTTTAAGTGCTTCTTCCCCACCCTCCTGGCAATTCGGTCCTCTTGTCAATTCAGCACCCGAAAGAGAGGCACTGTATTTTTCTTAGGAAATAAAAGTGACTATACCGAGAATAAATATTTACAATTTGTTTTTTAAAAATTCTGTTTAGAAATAAGTTACAGTTACTTAGAATTAATAAAAAGAACGACTTAGTTAAGGACAGAGCACATTTTTCCATCACTTGTATTTCTTTTGGTCACAGTCCTTTCAAAATGCTAAAGCTCACTTGAAGAATATTATTTTGACGTAAGTAATACCAAACAGAGTTGATTTAAGACAACAGATCATATAATCACAGTGTTCTTTCCTAGCCATCAAGAGCTACTGGCCAATTATATCAGTAGTGTATACCAATCTATATATAATGATATCTATTTATATGTATGTAGAAACAAATACAGGCTGGCTCATCCAAAGAAAAGCAACGAAGCTGTTGAAGGGTCTAGAGCAGAAGTCTTATCAGGAGCAGCTAAGGTATTTGGGATTGTCTAGCCTGGAGAAGAGAAGGCTGAGGGGAGACCTTAAAGCTCTCTACAACAACCTGAAAGGAGGTTGCAACAAGGTGGATGTTGGTCCCTTTCCCCAAGTAGCAAGTGATAGGACAGGAGGAAATGGTCTCAAGTTGTGCCAGCAGAGGTTTAGATTGGATGTTAGGAAAAATTTCTTCACCGGTAGGGCTGTTAAGCATTGGAACAGACTGCACAGGGACGTTATTGAGTCACTGTCCCCGGAGGTATTTAAAAAACATGTACATGTGGTTCTTAGGGACCTGGTTTAGTGCAGTGCTTACAGTGGAACTTCATGATCTTCAGGGTCTCTTCCAACATTAATTATTCTAGGATTCTATACTGAGAGTGTATAAGTAACTGCATTGTGAAAATACTGACACTGTCTCCCATACAGTATTCTGGGTGTATTAGTGTTGGAGGACATGAAGTTGAAAAAGAAGAGGAAAGCATCAGACCTTAACTTATGAGTGACTAATACCTAGTCATGAAGTTTATATCATATATACATGTATATATAGCATAATATATGTATTGTGTATATAAATACATATGTGTATGTATAATTATACCTGTTCTTTTTCTTGCATAAAAATCTTTGGAAAAAGAATGAAAACCAAGCATCTTTTGAACCTCAAAGGAAGGTCTAATTGTCTTTAATGGTTCCACATTATAAATACTTCAGTCAGGTATTACTTACATTGAAGTAAAGTTCATCAACAGGGATTCTGGATTCAAAGGTTTGTTACATTAAAAGAATTTAATCCATATAACTCAAGTAAGCAAGCATGCTATTTGAATGCAAAATTTCTAATCTGTATTACAGAGACAAATGAGTTTGACGTGCAAGCTGAAGCAATCCTCAGGCAGTTTATATTTAAAAGAGGTGATATGTACAGAATTGCTATAAATAGTTCTAAGGTTCGTTTTATGCTGAGGCACACCGAAGATATTTCATAAATTAAAAAATATTTGTTAGAAATATTGAAACACTATAAACCTCTTTTTTATATCAAGATAAAAGATGTAACATACCACAAAAAAAAAAAAAAAAAATCACACAAAGTGTTGTATTTTATTATTTCTAATCTTGCCATGGCAGAATGTAAAAATTTTGTCTGATATCCATGGTAATTTACCATTGGCAACACAAAGAGACCATGGTAAACAGGAGTATTAACTCATGGGATTAGCACTTGTGAAACAAGATCAGCACATACAGAAATTCAAAGACCAACTTTTCAAACAAGGGCTGTCTTTGTATATGACAGGTTTTTACAAATATTGAAAGATACATTTTTCTACTTTTATTTATTTGCCAATTTAAATGACTTTAAGGCAAATATAAATGCTTTTCCTTATATTCTTGATTCCCAATGTCTCATGATCAAAAAGATATCTATTAACATTTTTCTGTACCAATGAAAGATGGATAATTGTGTTTCTTCTGAACTGTCACTATAATTTTTTTCTTTGACAGCTATGTATACTGGCCTCAAATAACACTGTATACTTTTTGTTAGAGGCACAAATACATGAAGTCACACAGACAATAACACTCCAGAATAATCTAAACAGGTAAGACAGAAGTCAAGCAGATGCAACTAGGACTGGAGGCATCAATCAATCTACAGAAAGAAGAAACCTTATATTTATCTTTTTAGAAGAGTTTGTAGGCTTGATTCTGCCACCATGTGGTTCTTGGAGTCCTGCATACATGAGGTAGTCCAAAGCCTGCTGAACTGCTTGGAATGTGTGGGTCTATATGAAAAACTTTGCCTATTAAAAAATACCCCAAACAACCAAGCAACAACAACAACAAGCCCTTTTTTTCTTTAAGCTGCACAGGTAGCTTCTTGAAGGTGGCGGGCACAAGAACAGCTGTTGGGCACCATGGAATCTTACCTGCGTACATCCACTGACATGCTTTCATGCTGAAATACTGGTTCACTGGGTCTCAGCTGGAAGTAAACACTTGTTGTAATCTAAGGAGATTCTGAATTCAGGAACCAGAGGAATGTTAGGTTGCATTCAGTCAAGACTAAGAAAAAAAAAGAAATTTCAGAGACCATGAATGGTCATGCTGACAGGGACAACCACTAAATATCTCCTGCAAGAGACAGAAAAATAGGACTACAGAGGAAGAAATCAAGAGGGACACTCAGGACTTCAGTTTCATCCAAGTGACACATTGAGCAGAGGCAAGGGCTGCTTCACAGACATGTTAGAGTAGAGAAGCTACCAACCAGGATATTCTCCAGTCCTTTCTCAGGCGGACAATCCTGTCTGCTAGCAGTAGGCATCAAGATCATCAATTGCCTGTGAAGACGCTGTCTCTGCACAGAGTATGCTCCTAAATAGGTACTACATGACATTGTACAGTGCTCTGGATATGTCAGCTGGCTGAACAAAGCGATCTATGGAAGACAATAACAATTCTGAGCTGGCAAGATCTTGGTAGTCAGTGTAGTCCTGCTCTCAGGATCAAGTTTTCTTGGTTTCAGATACGCTCCACAATTTGAAATTGAACAACTTGGGTTTGTCAACAAAGGCAGGAAACTTGAGAAGTGGTGTATAACTAAACTTGATTTAATTTAAAAATAAAATTAAACTAATAGAAGCGTGATTCTGAACTCATCAGTCAGTATCAATATTGGTGGGACAATTTTCGTGTGTAAGGTTCTTAGACCTGCACAAATTTACTTACTTCCAAATGGCGAAAATTTCTGCTATAATGCAAAGTAGAATTTGAAGCAGAATCATCAGCATAAAAGCAAGTATTTGACACATCAGGCAAGAAGATACTAAACAACTATTCTGTAGTTCTCAGAAACACAAGCAGTGAAAACAGCACTCCGGATATTCGTCTATTTGGCCCCTCAAGAAAAATGCACCAGGCAAGCTAACCCGGCTCACAGGCCAGATGTCCTTGAAGTTTCAAGGTCAACAGGCTCTTTGAGCTAGTCATCTCCTGCTCAGTCAGGCACACTGAGGTCTGCCAAGCTGGTACAGATCGGGGGGCACTGCTTTCCCACATGTACAACTAGAAGCTCTGGGGTTTCATGACTTTGTATCTAAGGCTAAGTAGCAGTTTTTACCCTGTAACAATGTGCTCTCCCACCCAAAATATACTGCAGAAGGGTAAGCTAACAGTGGTTACAGTGTTTGCTTGTTGCTTTTTCTTTATCTAGCTAATACTAAATGGATCTAGCCAGTCAGAGTTCTACATCTAGCTACTAGATGTAGCTAGTTGCAGACTCAGGTATCTGGGCAGCGCTTTGGGGTAGCTCTCACCCCTTAACAGCCTGTGTTCGCTGTGGACTGTGTAGAGTGGCACCATTCAGGCAAGACACAGGACACTGCAGTATTGCAGTACCCAGTGTATATCTTCATCAGGCTACCAAGCAAAGGTACTATAATGAATTATTTCAGTTTCCATTACATTGGCATGCCTTTCAAAGGAATACTCCAAAACAGTGAAACAACAATGTACCAGGAACAGAGCAGAACTGTGCTACTGGTATAATGAGAAAAAAAACAAAAGAATTCACGTCTGTGTTCAGCAAATTTATAATATTCAGGATTTATTACATAAGCTAGCATTGCAACAACAGATTACAGAGTCTTTGTTAGTATATCTGCTTGTACATTTGTAAGTTAAGTGCAGAAGTATTTTGTAGTAGTTTGACAAGCCTAAGATGTTACAAAAGAGCTTGAAGAAGCTACTTTTTGTCAAGTAGTAACAACACAGTAATACATTTAGCTGCATTCCATCACCTTTTTTGTCTAATTTTTTTCATCTTTTTTTTTTTGTTCCTATTGATTTTAATTGGAATTCAGAATAAGAAATTAAAACATATTAATTCCTGCTCTTTATAGAAGTCACATCCTTTTTTCTAAAGTTTAGCTTTTCTGTGCAGAAAAAAATGTGCTATACTTAGTTTACTGAGGTTACCGCACAACTTAGAAAGTTTACTTTTAGTTCTACTTGAGTATTATAAGAGAATTTCCTCTTCATATTCATAATAAAAATGCTATGTTTCATGTTTTAAATGTATGTGTATGTGTCTATATAGATACATATGATAAAAAACTAAAAAATGCATATAAAAATCTTGAATAGATGTCATTTGGCTTTCAACAAATTACTTTCTAAGTATTTGTGCATAGTGCATTAAGTGCTGTATTTCAGCACTTAGGAGTAAATCAGTTGTTAATATACGGGACCCATTATTGTTAAAATTGTCAGCAGAAAGTAACAGCTGTGCATATTCATGTCTATAAAAAATAAGTTTAGCTATGGAAAAAATGGAATTCCTAGTATTCATTTGAATTAACTACTGTTAACTAATATGACACCTCTTCAATAAAATGTGCAACTGACCTGGTTAAAAAACAACATGATTAGGAAATTTCATAAAATAAACAGCACTCAAAAAAAAGAAATTTTGGGCCATATTCTAAGAAATTAGGTAATTAACTTACAAAACATAAATTGTGGTATTTTCAAGTCCCACCTAATAAAGAGGATGTGCAACGCAGACCATCCCACACCAATGAGACTTTTTTTATTAAAGACCATTTCAAAAAGACTCCCTCTGCAGTGATTTCCCTCTGCCTTATTAGGATATGAAGTAACTGGGTTTGTCTCTCACTAAGAAGAGTCTGGTAGGATTCCACTCAAAATTTGTTGGTGCCCAGATTTTCAGAAGCCAAGGCAACTTGCCAAGAGTGTCCAGTCTTGGCGAGTAGCTGTAATTTTGAGTTTCCCTTCTCTTCCTGGGTAGTAGACTTCCATATAAAACACTCTTCTGTGGTGGTATGACACCAGACACGTAATACAATTCTTCAAAAGTTTTTTTTGTTTTCCACCTTTTCTATGTGGACAGTAGATTTTTTACTTCTTACTTCTGTCTGTTCAGTTTTCTTCTTTTCCTACTGCACAAACATTTGATGGAGGATGGAATTTTTCTTGGTCCTGCCTGAAGCTAGATGGTAAGTGGCTGGCAAACTGAGGCTGCGGAGGTGGTCAAAAGACAGCTTTGTATCTCCTGCATATTTGTCATCCGGGGATTGCAGAACAGCTTTGAAAAATGCTGCAAGGATCCGAACAGGCATAGCCATATAAATTATACAATAAATCATATTAATAATACAAGTTCATTCATATTATTTAACTGTTCATTCCTACTTTTCCAGTGTTCCAAAATAATGTTGATTCTAAAAAGATCTATGTGTTCTCCAAAAATAATAGACTTTTGTAGGCAGTTAAATAATAATGCTTTAAAGGCAGTTAAGATCATTTGACAGTTTCCATTACAAGCTATTGTTTTCAGTTGATTACAACTATACAAAACATAAAGCACATCAGCTGATGTTATCCATTTCAGACATCTAAGACTGGTTATTTAAAAAAATAATTTCAGACTATATAGTCACTCATTTTAAAGCAAGATTAGAATAAACACATTGCTTTGTTCATATCAATCAAATACATCTTCCATACATGACTGGAAACTGTGAGACTTGACATACTTCGCCAGTGATATTTGAACTTTGCAAGTAGCAGTGTTGAGTGCTCCTAGAGGCTTGACTTTTTCATTTCTGCTGAATGATGTCTAAATATACATTACACAGAATCACAGAATCACAGAACGGTAGGGGTTGGAAGAGATCTCTGTAGGTCAGCTAGTCCAACCTCCCTGCCAAAGCAGGGTCTCCCAGAGCAGGCTGCACAGGACCTTGTCCAGGCGGGTCTTTAATATCTCCAGAGAAGGAGAATCCACAATCTCCCTGGGCAGCCTGTTCCAGTGCTCCGTCACCCTCAGAGGGAAGAAGTTCTTCCTCATGTTCTGCTGGAACTTCCTATGCTTCAATCTGTGCCCGTTGCTCCTTGTCCTGTCAAAGGGTACTACTGAAAAGAGCTTGGCCCCATCCTCCTGACACCCACCCTTCAGGTATTAGTAAGCATTTATTAGGTCCCCTCTCAGCCTTCTCTTCTTCAGGCTGAACAAGCCCAGCTCCCTCAGCCTTTCCTCATAGGACAAATGCTCCAGTCCCCTCATCATCCTTGTAGCCTTCCGCTGGACTCTCTCCAGTAGCTCTTCATCTTTCTTGAAGTGGGGAGCCCAGAACTGGACAGAGTACTCCAGATGAGGCCTCACTAGGGCAGAGTAGAGGGGAAGGAGAACCTCCCTCAACCTACTGGCCACACTCCTCCTAATGCATCCCAGGATCCCATTGGCCTTCTTGACAGCAAGGGCACACTGCTGGCTCATGGTCAACTTGTTGTCCACCAGCACTCCCAGGTCCCTCTCCACAGAGCTGCTCTGCAGCATGTCCGCCCTGAGCCTGTACTGGTCCATGGGATCGTTCATCTCCAGGTGCAGAACCTTGCACTTGCCCTTGTGGAACATCATCAGGTTCCGCTGTGCCCAACAGTCCAGCCTGTCCAGGTCATGCTGAATGGCAGCACAGCCTTCTGGTGTATACACCACTCCTCCCAGTTTGGTGTCATCAGCAAACTTGTTGAGGGTACACGCTAACTCTTTATCCAGGTCATTGATGAAGAAGTTGAACAAGACTGGGCCCAGTACTGACCCCTGGGGAACACCACTAGTTACAGGCCTCCAACTAACTCAGAGCCACTGATGACAACCCTCTGAGCTCTGCCATTCAGCCAGTTCTCAATCCACCTCAATCCATACATGTCTAGATTTACATTGATACAATTTTGCAGACAGAGTTTCAAGTTTCAATATATCATTAGATATTTGTTAAAATTTACTATACAACTGTGCATTTGCCATCTTCACAAAGCCACTGAACTTGAATGATTGCCCGTGCTCAGCAGGACTTTCACAGGTTTGTTCTGTCTGCCATTCACACAAAAGAGTCAGTCCGTATTTCTGCACTTGCAGAACCTCATGCTCTAACTACACTAATATTGGAGATGGCTAGTGAGCGCTCAGTACTTGTCCGAATCTATGCTGGCTGGACACCTGATCACTCATGCCTGCAGTGGTTGTCCTTGTTTCCCGTCTCAATGGACTGGAATGAAGGGAGCCATAAGGAATACAGTTTGCTGTAGCTTGGGAGTCCTGTGGAAAATGCAGGATGTGAAAGAGTAATTGGGTATGTGTCACTGTGGGTGTGCGTAGTGGTGTGTGAAATCTTGTTTTTATGAGTATCCGGTCGCTTCACTTTGCAATCCTCATATTCTTTGAGATTTTATTTTTTAATTGTGCTTAGTTGTCACCTGAAGCTGCAGTAAGGAATACATGCATCTGATCATGTTTCTGTAACAAGTGTATCCAAAGGCAGACACTTTCCCTCCAAGAAAGAATGATCCTTGTGCATTAAGTTCTACCAATCCATTGCTATAGATATTGTAGTTTTTAAAGTTTACTGAAATAAGATAATTTGAATGTCTAATCAAGTTTTGTTCATTAATTCTGATTTGAACATGTGATTTCATAAGGAACTCTTATGTCACCTCATTTTTGAGGTTTGTTGTCATGCAGTCTTATATGTATATATTTCCAGACCTCGAAAACATTCTAATCTGTTGTATGTATGTTCCTGTGCTCAGACTACCTGTGTTACAGTTACCTGAATTACAAGGACATGGAAAACAGAAGTAGTAAATTTCATTTACTACTACATCATGAACACTTCTCAAAATTGAGAAACGACAGCTTCAGTGCAATGCCCTTTTTAAATAACATGAGTAAGTGGTTTATCTGGTTGTAACTTGACAGCTAAACAAATGCAGCAGTAATCAGCTTAGATGTTCCTAAACTGCTAAGCCAGATTTTGAAGCTAGGAGAATGGAAACACACTATTGAATTAAAACATTTCTTGTGGATTTGCATGACAAGGTTTAGGTAGCAGGAGGGGGCTATAAGCGGGTGGCTTCTATGAGAAGCTGCTAGAAGCTTCCCCAATGTCTGATAGAGCCATCTGGCTCCAAGATGGACCTGCTGCTGGCCAAGGCCAAGCCAATCAGCAACAGTCCTAGTGCCTCTGTGACAGCATATTTAAGAAGGGGAAAAAACCTACTATGCAACAACAGTCAAGAGAAAGGAGTGAGACTATGTGAGAGAAACTCTACAGACACCAAGGTCAGTGCAGAAGGAGGGGGAGGGGGTGATCCAGGTGCCAGAGCAGAGATTTTACCCTGTAGCCTGTGATGAAGACCAAGTTGAGGCAGGCTGTCACCCTGCAGTCCATGGAGGTCCATGGTGCAGCAGGTGGATGCCCGAATGAGGCTGTGAGCCCGTGGGAAGCCCTTGCTAGAGCAGACTCTTGGCAGGACTTGTGGACCAGTGGAGAGAGAAGCCCATGCTGGAGCAGGTTTGCTGGTAGCACTTGTAGACCTGTGGAGAGAGAAGCCCATGCTGGAGCAGGTTTGCTGGCAGCACTTGTGACCCCATGGGGCACCCACACTGGGTCAGACACTTCCTGAAGAACTACTCCCTGTGGAAGGGACCCATGCTGGAGCAGTTTGTGAAGAACTGCAGCCCATGGGAAGGACTCATGCTGGAGAAGCTCATGGAGGACTGTCTCCCGTGGGAGGGACCCCATGTTCGAGCAGGGGAAGAAAGTGATGTCTCCTCACCCCAAGGAGGGAGGAGCAGCAGAGACAAGGTGTGATGAACTGACCATAACACCCATTCCCCATCCCCCTCCCCCACTTGGGGGGAGGAGTTAGAAAATCAGAAGTAAAGCTGAGCCTGGGAAAAAGGGAGGGTTGGGGAGGAAGGTGTTTTTAAGAATTGTTTTTATTTCTCATTGTCCTACTCTGGTTTGATTGGTGATAAATTCAATGCTTTTTTCCCCAAGTTCAACCTCTTTTGTCCGTGATGGTAATCGGTGAGTGATCTCTCCCTGTGCTTATCTCAACCCATGAGCCTTTCATCATATCTTTTCTCCCCTGTGCAGTTGAAGACGGGGAGTGATAGAGTGGCTTTGGGAGGAATTTATCCACGTTAAATCATAACAACATTTCTTAGAGTTTATACAACAACAATGCAGAAAGTTAAACATAAAGTAAAGAAAATGTTAAGTAGGTGGAAATTTCACTCTTCATTAGAGAAAAAGTATATTTCTTTCCAAATATTTGATACAGAAGTATAGTCTCATAAAATGTGCTTCCCCACTGCAAGTACAAGCATGTGCAATTAATGTATGTTTTAATAAGTGCCAAAATTTTTAGATCATTGTAACTAGGACAGTATCTCTGAATATCATTTCTGGAATCCTTTTTATTCCTTACAATAAAATCTTTCAGTGTTCTAGTGTTTTTTTCTATAGTCTTTCAATTGTTCACATAAATACAGTCATGAATCTTCTGTAGAAATTTATGTTTTCTATAGTTCTTCTAAAATAGATGTCTGCATTATTTTGGCAATATAGGGCAGCGTACATTTTTTTCATTTTCTTATAGAACATAGTATAAAGGTTTTTCATCTGAGGTAGCAAAACATTTTTTAAGTACTCCTTGAGGGAAAGTATTGTACTTAAATGACCATTCTGTTTTCAGAAGACAATAATATTAATAACGCTCAATAAATCTTCCTCTGTGAACTATAACTGTGCTTCTAAAGCCATTAAATACTAATATGATGGTATCTAGTTTTCAGATGGAATTTCTACAGTAATCAGTATTTTCTGCATTGCTTGTCACATATTTTTCTTCATTGGTGTATTACCTTCTGAACTACCAAGTTTTCAAATTCCTGAACTAACTCTTCAGACAGCAGAACACCAGCTATCAATGCAAAAATCTTTTTGGTGTTATGAGAATGGGACATAATATTTTTTGTGCAATCTATTTTAAAAAAGAATCAAGTTTTGTAGAAAATAGTGCTAGAGATTGACTAAAATAAAATTGTGATAATAACTGGATTATATTAATGACCATAACTCAAATTCAGTGTACTAAATAAGCCACTGTTAGGAGTCTTTAAAAAAAATCCACGCATAATATCCAAATATTTTAATTAAATTACATAGTTTACAGTCAATGTGTGATTTTCATTCATGTTAGTAGAAATCGCAGTCTTTATTTGGAGAATCTAAATAAATACAAGCATCTATCTGGCATTTAGACTGTATATAATTAATAAACTTAGTTGGATTTGGGGGCATAGTGTGTACTAGAGCTAGCTTTTGGAATTCTGCCATATGCAGCTGCAAATACCAAATATAATCAGATGTTTTTCCCGGAAGTTTTCTTCTGCTTTGCTCTCAGAATGCAAGTATCAGCTTTCTATTCGTACACAGCTATACAGAGAAAGGAACTTGTCCGTAACAGAAATATCTTCAATATTTACTACGCGGGTCATGAGGCACTGGAACAGGATGCCCAGACAAGCTATGGATGTCCCATCCCTGCGAGTGTTCAAGGCCAGGTTGAATGGGGCTTTGAGCAACATGTTGTAGTGGCAGATCTCCCTGCCTATGGCAGGGGAATTGGAACTAGATGATCTTTAAGGTCTCTTCCAACCAAAATCGTTCTATGATTCTATGATTCAATGATTTGGATCTTCTTATAGAAGTTTCCATTTTGCCACTACCTCCTTGGTCTTTCTGATTCTACTTTATTGTAATTGATTTCATTACATTAAAATTTAGTATTCTAAAAATTCCCGTACAGCTTCTACTAAATTTCTTGGCAATAAAAAATGTATTTATATCTATATCTATATCTATATCTATATCTATATCTATATCTATATCTATATAATTAACTTCTCCAAATAGTTTTAATGGGTTTCAGGACAAGCCCGGAATTCAGGGATGTCAAAAAATAAAAGGAATCAGTACCAACCATATGCAGACTATTTTCCTAAATGACAGAGCAGCTGTACAGTAGCTTTCAGACACTGTTGGATAATTACATGCAGCTATCAACAAAACACTTATGTGAAATATAATAATCTAACAAAATAAAAGAAAAAAGAAGAAACTCCACATTGTGACTTTTTTTTTTGTCATAGGAAGACAAGGGAGAGATTTTTGTCATATTAAATGATACTGCTAATTATTACAAGCCAAAAAATTTAATTCAAGAAAAATCATGTATTCAATTATCCATTTTTCTATATAAACAGAATGACCTTCTGTCCCACATAGAAGCTTAAGTTCTCATATTTTTTTTTTAATGTTCTGTTTATTCTAACTATAAAAGAAGCACCACTATACTGTGATGTTATTAAGCTCCCTTACAATCATTATAACATCCATTCAGCACATCCCATTAATAGTGAACATTTATTGAATAATGACCTTTCATTCTTGTCCATTAAATGTAATCAGTTGCTCTCACGATGAGGCCAATGTTGACAGTAGGACTATCTAATGGCCAAGAAGGAAATCAATGGCTGTTAAAAAATAAATTAAATTCACTGATACCAGAGCTTAAAATAAAAAGTATGAGATGCCAGTTACGAAAATATGAACTTCAACAATCCAATGATGAAAACCAAATGAAACAAGGAATATTTTACACCTTAGAAAACGCAAGAAATGTAAAGCTCTGTGTTCTCCAGATGATGTTGACTTAAACACAAAGCCGACAGATATACAAGAGCACTAAAGCTGTTGAAAGGAGGCATTCCGTGACCAAAAAAGAGGAAGATAAAGGTACCTCCCCAAAACGAAAATGTCGTCTGTTGAATGATAAATTTCCCTTCATTTCTCAGTTTATATATCTTATGATCAACTCAAGGTAAACTTTTAACAGAAATTATTTAGCTTCATGTGGTTGATATTTTAGCTAACAAAAAAGCTTTAATGGGAAATACCGATTTTCACTGAAAATCCCAACTCTTCTTCAAAAAAGTGTTGAAAATTATTTTTTAATTTTTGTTTTAAAATAAGCTGAAATTTTCCATGAATGGGACAAACAAGCCAAAAATATTTTCTGACAACTGAATATACACTTGAGCTGGGGCAATGAGAACAAATAGTTTAGTATAGAAGTGTTTTCAAAGCCAGAAATCCCAGTTTAACAGAAACTGCATAAATAAGGAACAAACACAGCATCCTTTATACATATACTACTGATGAAAAGGAAAAGGGTTAGATTCAATTTATTCATTTTTTTTTTTAGTAGCCCAAAGTACCGTCTGTGCTTAAATTGATTCTAACAACTTCAGAGCAGATACCATGTACTGATACCCTTAATAGTACTTATTTATTAATTCCAAAAAAAATGTGATAAATAATAATAAACATATAATAAAAATATTCTGATTATACGATTGGACATTAATCCTTTGGTTTCAGTGGAATTCTTACAATTTATACCAGCTAAGGATCTATCTATGTGTATTGCACATGGAGCCAATAGGGTAATTATAACCCAAACTTTTTTTATTTTTCTTCATTTTCCTTTCGTCCTACACAGCTAAACAACCCATTAAAAGTGAATCACTTCACTGAGCAACACCGTGTGATTAGTAAACAAATGCCTAAGGCTGAAAAGTGTTTTTCCACTTCCATCAGCTTCCATGTCTCTTTGTCTTTGATTGATATTGAAGAAAAACTGATCTGATTATTAAGCAAATTGAAAGTGCTACAGTCTCTAAATTCTTTTGACCTTTTATCTTTATCTGTAGGATGGAGGTTTTGAAGAGATAAGAGAGACCTTCAAACTCAGTGAGGTAAAAAAAAGAAGTAAAGTGTTCTGGTTTTGAGGTTGTGGTCTGAGCTTGGCTGGGATAGGGTTAATTTTCACAAGAAGCTGGGAGAGCTGACTCAAACTAGCCAATCAAACAGGATATCCAATAAAATGTGACTCCATGCTCAGTAGTTAAGGGGAGCTGGCCGAGGGAGGGTAATTTGCAACTTGGGATCAATCTGAACATCAGATGGTGAGAAAATTGCACTCTGTATATTCTTTTTATCCATATTACTGTTGTTACTGTCCTCTCCCTTTTCTATCCTATTAAACTGTCTTTATTCCAGCCAATGAGTTTTCCCTTTTTCTTCTGATTCTGATCTCCATCCCACTGGGGTGGAAGAGCAATCGAGGGGCTGCAAGGTGTTTTGTTGCTGGCTAATGCTAAACCAGAACAGTCCTTTCTGGCACCCAACATGGGGCACCAAAGAGATCGGATAGCAGGAGATGTGACTGCAGCATGTTAAACTAACTTTGTTAGAATTAGTTCGATGTATTTATAATATTAGTTAAATAGTCACAGGACACAATGTTGTTTTGTTTGGTCACATGGCTGTGTTATGTAAATCCTTACTGCTCTGTGCATTCCCTATTGTAATGTTTATCACCACTGGGAAAATGATCACAATTATAATTTTACTATGCTGTGAAATATTGACTTATGATACGACGACATCAGTGGCCATAAAGTTAAACTGATATTTTTATGAGGAATTGCTATCATGCCCACACCTTGGGTGCTATCTCTCGGAATTTATTAATAATTTATGGGGAAGGGCGGGAGGGGGAGTGGTGTACCTTCCCCCACTCTTTCATCTCCCCTTTCTTCTTCAGACTGGATACAATAACTTTTTGAGGATTTGGGGGATGTTCAGGTCAGCATGCTCCCATTTCTATGTATCCTGAATGAATTTCGGGTCTTGTTCAGGGTTAAACACCTGTTTAAAAAAATCATTCAGAGATCAGCCCCAAGGCTGGATAGTTATGAGTGACAGGGTGCGTGGAATAGCATGGGGAAGTTATCTAGCACAGTGGGTACCTGGAGTGTTTTTGAACCTCAACCCTGAACAAGTGCAGAATCCTGATAAACTAGTAGAATATTTGGTAAAAGTATGTTGTCATCCTGGGAATTCCAGAGAGACACAAATCACTGCAACATACTTGTGCTTGGACCACACCTACAGAGCCGTCTTGTTCAACATTATTCTGTAGTCTCAAGGGAAAGAGGGGGAAAATAAGCCTACAGGCACTGTGGCTACCCCAACCCCCATAATGGGCACTGCAACTTCTCCAACCCCAGTGACAGGCACTGAAACTAAAGCAGAAAACCATGCCATGATGGTTATCAGTTGCCCCTGCACACAAAAAGAAATACACAAGAAAAATCAGTTTGCCTAGTAAGGGCTAATGATGAACCAGGGCCATCACAA
The DNA here is from genome assembly GCF_030867145.1 of Opisthocomus hoazin. NCBI lineage: Eukaryota > Metazoa > Chordata > Aves > Opisthocomiformes > Opisthocomidae > Opisthocomus > Opisthocomus hoazin. Next base: position 112,503,735 of record NC_134414.1, on the reverse strand, counting down.
GAGCAAGAGAAAGAGGCAGAACCAGAGATAATTACTTGATGCCTATCCCTGAGTGAGCTGCAAGGTATGCAGAAAGATGTCAGCAGCCGTCCAAGTGAACACATTTTTACCTGGCTGCTCCGATGCTGGGACAATGTGGTCAGTAACTTGGAATTAAAGGGCAGGGAAGCCAAGCAGCTGAGATCCCTGTCTAACCAAGGGGGCACTGCAAGGTGATTGGAAAAAAGACACAAGCCCTCAGCCTCTAGAGTTGACTTCTGTCAGATGTGAGGGAAAGGTGTCCCTACAGTGAGGATGTTGTATGTTATCCAAGAAAGTGAATCACCCTGGAGAGAGCTATCTAGTACCTGAGGAAATAAACCATGCAGGAGATGGTTTATTATGACCTGGACAATGTGTGGTTACTCACAGATCCAGATGAAATCCAATGTGCATGACACACATGGTGGAAATTTGTATGGAGTGCACCATCCTCATATGCCAACTCATTGGAAAGGTGAAGAGGTATTTCCAGGACCTAAAAAGATACAAGTGGGCTTTTGGTATAGCTGCCTTGAAGACAGAGGGAATTAAACAGCTATCTACTTTGTCTGGTCTCTCAGAGGATCCTTCCGTTGTGGGGTTGCTGAGGGTTGAAGAACAACAGGTGCCAATCGCAACCACAACAGTGCATCAGCGGCAATATCGCACCAACCGAGACTCCCTTATCCCCATTCATCAGCTGATTCATCAACTGGAAAGTCAAGCAGTGATCAGCAGGACCCACTCACACTCTAGTAGTCCCATATGGCCAGTGTGAAAATCTACTGGAGAGTGGAGACTGACAGCAGACTATCATGGCCTGAATGAAGTCACACCACCACTGAGTGCTGCCATGCTGGATATGCTAGAACTTCAATATCAGCTGGAGTCAAAGGCAACCAAGTGGTATGCCACCACTGAATGCTAATGCATTCTCCTCAATCCCTTTTTTGGCATGACGCAGGCCACAGTTTGATTTCTGTTGGAGGGACGTCCAGTGCACCTTGAATCAACTGCCCCAGAGGTGGAAACACAGCCCTACCGTTTGCCATGGACTAATCCAGACTGCACTGGAAAAGGGTGAAGCTCTGGAACACCTGCAATACATAAATGATAAAACCATGTGGGGCAACACAGCAAAGTTTTAAAAAAGGAGAGTAAACAGTTCAAATCTTTGTGAAAGCCAGTTTTGCCAATAAAACAAAGTAAAGTCAAGGAACAGGAGATCCAGATTTTAGGAAAAAATGGCAAGATGGGCGTAGTCAGATCCCAATGGGTGTGATCAACAAAATAGCAGCTATGTCTCCACCAACTAGCCAAAAGGAAACATAAACCCTCTTAGATGTTGTGGGTTTTTGGAGAATGCATAATCCAAATTATAGGCAAATTGTAAGCCCCCTCTAAGAAGTGACCTGGAAGAAGAATTATTTCAAATTTTGATACCTAGTGATATCATACTTGGTATTTAAATGGATGATCTAGCTGGGAGAGGGTAATTTGCTACTCAGGAGTGAGCTGAGCATCAGACAGTGAGAGAATTGCACTCTGCATATTCTTTTTAGCAGTATTATTTGCTTCTCCCTTTGCTGTTCTGTTAAATTGTCTTTATTCCAACATGAGTTTTGCTTTCTTCTTCTGATTCTTGTCTCCATCCCACTGGGGGGCAGGAGTGATAGAGAAACCTCATGGTTCTTTGCTGCTGGCTGGGGCTGAACCAAGGCAGGTTGGTTTTGCCCTATTGTGATCTCCTTAGAAAATTTGAGTTGCAAGTAAGAGGTATTTGACTTTCTTCCTTTCAATCAGTTTAACTGATGTCAGCTTTCATACTTCATATTCAAAAATCCTTCTTCTGATTTTTGTTTTTTTTCAGAGACATATTCATGTCAGTTCATCCCCTTGTTTTGCAGCATAAACCCACTCCCAAAAAGCAAATTTCCATCCCCACCACCCCCAGACATCCCATAATAGAAATTGTCTAAGATTCTTATCATTCTCAATGGTCTTCAGGGTAGTGAAAATCGGTAATGACTGAATGATCAGTAGTATTTGTTTTACTGTTTCAAGGTATTTTGTGTAATTTTGTTTGCTTAGCCAGTCTATCACAGGTGGACCAGTCTATCACAGGTAGACCACGTGATGTGGTCTACATGATCACTGAAGCTGGATAGATCACAGTTCTGTATAACACAGAACATCTCTGTGATTTTATGGGAAGTATTATGCTCATGTTGGATACAGAAAACAGAGTGGCCAGAATGGATTCAGCCACCTAAATCCAGAGATTTCAGCCTGAAGATTTCTCCTAGGCTGTGATTTCAGCACACAGACTGCTCAGGAGCAAGATTAAAAGGGCTCCCATTCTTCTCAAGTGTTCATTGCCTTCTATGCACTGCGTATCACCACTACACCAGCACAGCTATTTGTATAACTGGGCTATGAATCCGATAATAGAAAAATGACAGCTTTAAAAGAAAAAAAGGAACAAAAAAATGCATTTTTTGTAGCTGTATCATTTTCTACAGATCATTTCTCAGATGCTGTTGGCAATGAAGAAACAGGAAAACAAAGGGATGGGAATGAGCAGTGAAGTCACTATGGAGGTGATGCTCCCAAGCTAGTATTATCACACAACATTTCATATTATTAAACATGGCATCATAAGGTTTCTAAGATTAAGTCTTTGTTAAGCATATAACCACACATACTTCAGTCTTGAAAAGGTTAAGCTGCCCAACATATACCTTGCACCTAAACTATTCAAGAATATTTAAATTGTCACACCTTTTCTTTGCTACCTTTTAGTAGGCATTGTTCGGGCATGACTGCAAAAACAAGATTATCACAAAATACAGAGTAAGCTGTTTTTTTCATTGAGGATGGTTTTGTAAGGAAAAAGCCAATCACCAGAATGAACTTGTGGCAAGAATATAGAAATACTATATTCAGAAGTACAGTTTGGTATATGTCAATTTATTTATAATTCAGGGCCTTGTAAAGAATGTAAAAGATGAAAATGTAAAAGATTCAGAAGTATGATATTCCATTAGTTATGCTTGTTGTAATTGCCTTCTGAGAGTGGTGGGAAGGTGCATTATGATGTGTCTGCCACAGAGCACCGTGGAGCTAGATCCAGGGAAGCTACTCTAGTCCTGGAAGAAGGAAAGCCATGTCAGCACAGATCATTCTGCCAGACAGAGCTTATTAGTACGTGTTAAGGAGCATGTGGTGTGACATGCTAGTATGGATACTCTGCCACCAGCATTGGTACTGTATGTTGTGTTGCTATGTCAGCACATTCAGAAGCAGTCTAGAGTTCTGACGTGGTGATGGATTGTGTAATGTAGACATGCCATTAGTGCTCATTCAGTGCTTTAGAGATTTAGCTCAACAGCATATTTTACCCTTTTTTTGTTACTTTCACACCAGTACACAGTATACAGTGTATTGCAATGTAATACATGAAGTGGAAGCGGGCATTCATAAATGTGCCAGAAAACCTAACTCCTTTCAGATTCCAGCGTGACCGTCCCTGTCTCTCTTTTAACAACATTCCCAACACGACTCCCAGTACACCAGCTGTGTTAGTGATGGTAACCATGGAGGTCTCTTGAAAACTTCCATTTTAGAAAAGGTATCTCTAGCTAAATTAACAAGAAAAAATGCCTAGTTTAAAGTTTGCATTTGAATGAAACTTACACAGTTCTTGAGTGACATATTCTGGATCTTTTGTACACCTTTGTTTGTCACCCATAAGCACATTAAGCAAATAGCAAAGTTTGTAGCAACTCTTAAGCAATCCCTGAGCCAACATACATGCTTCTGAGGGAGGATCATGCTTAGCCACCAAGAAAAGAGAAAATTAATTTTTCTTTCCTTTGTAACCCTAAATATATACTTGTATCATATATTGACCAAATTTGCATTTGACCTGATTATTTATTAGTACAACATCTGTATTTCACCAGTTTTTTTGACAAAACATTCAATAAATCCCAAGTTAAAACCAGTGGCCATAGAAAAAAGCAGCTTTCACATACTTCGATTGGTTTTATGTTAGGAGAGGATACGTCTTTTAACCATTCTGCATGAAGCAGAATGAGGAAAGTGTTGGAATAAAAACTCAAGGAAAGAAATTCAGTCCAGTGAATGAGGCACTGTGGTGTACTTGTATAGAAAAACTCATATATGCAAATAGGCACAGAAGTAAATTTCCATTTTGATAGTTCTTTGCTATGTAGTTTTGAGGAATTCAGTTTACTATCTTTAAATGTGTAGCTGTGTGTCAGAGACTTGGTGAAAAATGAGAAGAGCTGTCAATTCATTAATTCAATGGCAGGAGGAGAGATGAGACTGAATTTATTTTATTAGAAGGCAAAAATTTAAATAAAATAGTGCAGAAGTTCTTGGTATGAATAGAGAAAGACCTATTTTCAAGCAAAGGAAAAGGCAGGGTAAAAGCTATGTCTAGATGAACACCTGAACTTCCCTTTTGGTAATGGATAGAATTAATCTAATGAGAACTTAGGAATCTTTTAACCGGGCGGCCATGTCACAACCACGAAAACTTTAAAATGATTTGTTTTGAAAGGTGGTGATGGAGTGGAAAATTAACTTATTCAAAGGCCTCAAAATAGGTTATAGTGTGCATAGGAGTGTGGTACAGGGCACAGATGATTATTGATGGAAGAATGAATATATGGCAATGATATCTGTCTACGCAAACAGCAGTCTTGATAGAAATAGGTTTTCCGGGACTAAATCACAGTAAAGCCAAATGTAAAAGGAATAATTTCAGACCTCATTTCTAAGCATGCCAGGGATGAATAGGCTAACTCATGGGCTATAATCTAGCTGATTTTGTCCCTCTTCTTTCCACGAGAGAGTACAAATACAGTGAGAAAACTCAAGTCCTTCACAAAGATCATCAAATTAATGAAAAGGTGAAACTCAGGCACTGTTATCTCAAGAGAGAGAAATAAATTTAGCCAATAAATATTTAAGATCCATTGTGAGTCAGTTTTGACTACTGTCATAAGAGCTAAATCTAGTTAGTATAAAATTTACTCTTTTTAGCTACAAACTGGCAGAGTCTGGTAATCATCTCCTAACAAATGCGTGGATTAAGACTACAATGTCTCTTAGAGTTCATTACAACTGTCTCTTTTACATAAAATTTCTTCTGTTCCACAGAATAGCAGCAAGGATTTTTGTTACTTTGTTGAAGGATACCACATTTCATTATAGAAATTCATCCCCAAGGCTGGCACAATTTTAATGAGTCAGTTTAAAAAATATTACAATGTTTGGCATATTAGTTTAGTCTCCCTTAGGAGACAGAGATTCATTTTTTCCAGTCTTTCACAGTTTGAGTCACTTTAGCAGACATATGCCCCAGTTCCTTCTTCTGAAAGAAGAAACAATCTGGAGGGTTTTTTTCCCTGTTAATTTCTTTCTCTGTTTTGCTCTTGTCTAATAGCAGATATTGTAGAGGAGACACTCACTTTCAGTTTTTGTTAACTGCCTGTTATGATGAGACTTGAAAACTACATTGGAATCATTGTTATTAGCACATATTAACAGTTATTACTAGAAACATATTAGCAGTGTTGCACTTTCTTATGTAAATTACCTCTTTCATTAGCATCAAATGTCATTGCTGACACAGCATTTAGATTTCTACTGCTGACCAAATGTGTACAATGGAAGTAGATGAAAATGGTTCAATTCAGACACACATCTCTATGATTCCAAGTCTGACTTAACTGTCTGACTTAACAAGTCTGAGTTAACTCTGCATGTTGTATTATAGAGAAATAACATCATGTTTACACGAATAACAAAGGTGGTTTTAATAATGTTTTCCTAACCAAGTTTTCATTCTATGGAATCTGAAGGTATATATGTGTATATTTTTTCTGACAGAGTAGGAAATGACCTTTTCAGTTTCTTCCTTTTTTTTTAAGTTTGGATGAATATCGATTTACCTTCCTTAATATTAATTTTCTTATTACTGGTATGCAAAACAACATTCGATTAGGTATAAAGAAATGTCTAGTCAGGAGGCTAAGTAAAATATTTCCCAAGCTTATCTCAAGTGTAATTAATAGTTTAATTCTTAAAATTATAAACTCGTGTCATCATGAGGACTCATAGTTCATCCCAGATATTTGTGAGCAAAAAAGGCTAACATCATTAGAGAGCTGCTTTAGACCAGCTTGGGATCTGACCTCCAGACTATGCATTAAAATGCAGGATTTTTGGAAAAGTATCCAGAACCTGGCAGCTACTTGAATAATTATCCCACAGAAGTAAAAATAGCATTTGGGAACTGTTGAAATGTCCTAAACTTTTTTCTGCTTTTTACTTTCTTTTTATTTCCTGCAAAGCTCTATCACGCTCATTTGGGTTCCAGCACTTATAGAGTCACCAGGTCTTTGAATGTCGACAATACACAGCACGTGCTTGTATTCTGCCATATCTAATATTTCAATTTGAAAGGATGGATTCAACTCGAATGTTTATTACATTGGTGATAATGCTCAAATACTCTTTAAACAGGAGGCTTTCACATTATAAAAAGGTATTAATGGTATACAAGTAGGCTGGGGTCTTCTACATTGCAGTTTACAGAGTGCTGCCTCACAGAATCACAGAACGGTAGCGGTTGGAAGGGACCTCTGTGGGTCATCTAGTCCAACCTTCCTGCCGAAGAAGGGTCACCTACAGTAGGCTGCACAGGACCTTCTCCAGACAGGTCTTTAATATCTCCAGAGAAGGAGACTCCACAACCTCCCTGGGAAGTGCTCCGTCACACTCAGAGGGAAGAAATTCTTCCTCATATTCTGCTGGAACTTCCTATGCTTCAGTCTGTGCCCGTTGCTCCTTGTCCTGTCAAAGGGTACTACTGAAAAGAGCTTGGCCCCATCCTCCTGACACCCACCCTTCAGATATTTGTAAGTATATATTAGGTCCCCTCGCAGCCTTCTCTTCTTCAGGCTGAACAAGCCCAGCTCCCTCAGCCTCTCCTCGTAGTGGAGATGCTCCAGTCCCCTCACCATCCTTGTAGCCCTCCGCTGGACTCTCTCCATTAACTCTTCATCTTTCTTGAACTGGGGAGCCCAGAACTGGACAGAGTACTCCAGATGAGGCCTCACTAGGGCAGTGTAGAGGGGAAGGAGAACCTCCCTCAACCTACTGGCCACACTCCTCCTAATGCACCCCAGAATGCCATTGGCCTTCTTGGCAACCAGGTCACACTGCTAGCTCATGGTTAACCTGTCGTCCACTAGGACACCCAGGTCCATCTCCACAGACCTGCTCTCCAGAAGGTCCACCCCAAGCCTGTACTGATGCATGGGGTTGTTCCTCCCCAGGTGCAGGACACTGCATTTGCCTTTGTTGAACCTCATCAGGTTTCTCTCTGCCCAGCTCTCCAGCCTGTCCAGGTCACGCTGAATGGCAGCACAGCCTGCTGGTGTGTCTACCACACCTCCCAGTTTAGGATACATTCTAACTCTTCATCCAGGTCGTTGATGAAGAAGTTAAAGAAGACTGGGTCCAGTACTGACCCCTGAGGGACACCACTTGTTACCAGCCTCCAACTAGACTCAGCGCCGCTGACGACAACCCTCTGAGTTCTGCCATTCAGCCAGTTCTCAGTGCACTTCACTGACCACTCATCCAGCCCACACTTCCTGACCTTCCCTAGGAGGATATTATGGGAGACTGTGCGGAAAGCCTTGCTGAAGTCGAGGTAGACAACATCCATGGCTCTCCCTTCATCTACCCAGCCAGTCATGTCATCGTAGAAAGCTATCAGATTGGTCAGGCATGATTTCCCCTTGGTGAATCCATGTTGACTACTCCTGATAACCTTCTTTTCCTCCACTTGCATGATGATGGCCTCCAGGATAAGCTGCTCCATCACCTTTCTCAGGTGGAGATGAGGCTGACCGGCCTGTAGTTCCCTGGGTCCTCCTTCTTGCCCTTTTTGAAGGTTGGAGTGACAATCATACTTGCAAGGGACAGCAGCGCAACACGACATCTCAGCTGCACTGTGATCGAACTTTTTTTACATTAAGCCACAAAATATTGTGGTTTACTTCCCATTGGAATCCACTAATGTGGCCTACAGTAGAAATGAATAGCTCCATTCTCTCCTTAGCCATCTTCACTTGTTTTTTTCTTAGTCACTCTGGGAAATTAAAAAAACATAACATCACCCCTTCATCCACAGAGAATTTGCTCAGAAGATATAGGCACCCTAATATACTTGTGAAAGTAAGGAGTTGAATCTGACTGTCTAAATGGACTAAAACGATTGAAGAGAAGTTTAATATGTTTTTGCACCTGTGAATTCTATCTCTCAGTTCACTCTTCGCTTGAGAATTAAAAGACCAGACAGGCTTTGGTTAATTATAGACAGCAATACATATAAAACCTGCAGGGCAAAGAAAGCAATCTAACAACAGGATACGTTTGGATCAATATTCTTAGGTGAGATTGCAAAGGGTACAGTTCTCCAGACATAGATTTGTGGAAATTTTGACTAGGATGCTGTACAGGTATAACCTAATTTGCACAGAAATAATTCTGAAGTAAAAAAAACACCAAAAAACCCAGACAAAACAGGCAAATATCTTCCTTTACATTGAAGAAGATCTATATACTGAAGAAGATCTATACTTGTGTATTTGGCTGCTGTACTGGAGGTATATAATATTATTTGTAGAAACGATAACATTTGTGTTCTTTCTATACTTCAGACAGTAAAGAACCTCTCTTGTCCATATGGTTCTCCTTTTTAATATGGTTCTTTGCAGTACATTTGAAAAGTATCCACCATCTGAATATATACATAATAATTACAACGTTATCTTGAAGAATTCTCCTGACTCTTTTCAGAGCTCACTTTTCCACTGAAGGTAAATCCAGCTCTGTGAGACAAATCAATACTGGGAAGATTTATGATAGTACCATAGATCACAACTGAGAACAACTTAAAGCTTTTTGTTATAATTCAGAATACACCTATCAGCTCGGATAAAGAGAGCTAAAACTCTTCTCACGTCAATAAAAGATAAACAGATAAACAGATGCTTTTTAAAAGTTACCATCTTACATAATGCAGATATCCACATCCGTACCATGTGAAGGATTAGTAAATTCATTTACTAGCGTATATTGATAGTTTCTACTGAAAAATTAGTCTTTGAAAACACTGGGAAGTAACAGAGATGAAAGTGCTTCAATTTATCTGTTTTCTTAGACCATGCAAATAGCTTCCTTGAATTAAATGAAATTAATTCTCATTTTATATTTAGTATGGGCAATTTTCATTTTATATATAACATGGGTATAAGCCAGAACAAAGAAAAAGCAATAAACTTGACAGATCTTCTTGTGCTTTCAGGTTCAAGTTTATGTTAGACACAAAACTGCTCAGAGAGAGAGAACTGAAGCTGTTAGCTTTAACAGGCATTCCAAATTGGAAAACAGCAAAAGTGAAGCTGTAGCTATGAAATTTATATTACAGTTAAGTATATTCCTTATAATTTCATATAGACATGAAAGACTGTGTAGGAGGAGAAAAACAATCATAAAGTTTTGTAAGAAGTTTTGCAGGTCTGGTTTCATTTTCGGGATTTTTTGTTTGTTTGTTCTTGTTGATGGTTTTTTCCCCTACAAAAAGAGAGCTCTGTAAAGACTGAACTGTGTAGCCCTGCTTCCTGATATCACTGGTGATCCCTCATGTAATAATTTTCACCTGAAAGCTCCAGTTTAAAGTAACTAAGTATTTGTCCCAATCCTGTTCTCCTTTTCTCCTCCTCTTCTTCAAAATCACCAGTGAAGCTACAATGCCCCACTTCCTTGAGGCAAAGATGTATGGCAGAGATAACAACAACCTACATGTTCTGGCACCATCAGTCATGAAATGGGAGCATGGAGAGTTGGGGCTAAGCTCTCTTCAGAATTAGTAAATGATTCAAGCTGTTTGTCAGGACAAAGACAATGGTTGCCCATGGGAAGGAAAGAAAAGAATTGCAGAAATGCTAGGGTGGATGGCATCAGGATGAGCGAAATGGGTAGCTTCATCTATTGGAAGAGAAGGACAATGACTGGTGTAAAGAGATTCTAAATGGATAGCGGTGAGGCTTGAAGTCCTGAACTATCTGATGCTGATCTGGAGGGTTAAAGTAAGTTATTATGTGCAGAAATCAGACTTCTGAACACAAGCTTTTCTTTCTTGAGCTATGTGAGAACATATGTGTTTTGAAACAGCTGATAAAGGAAGATCACTGGCCCTTGAAACTCTGTGTTCTGAGTACTTTACCGTATTGATTAGCAAAATTATGTCAGAAATAAATTGATTAAAATATGGGTAAGCAGTTTATCCCAAGTCAGTAAGCTTTTCCCGGGTCGCTAAAGCTTAAATTCTCTCTTGTTCGTTTAACAGATCTGTAAAAGTGGCTTTTGCAGACTAATCAAGTTGAAGACATCAAGCTACCTGGCCGCCCGCAAGTACATAGTGCCATTGAACACTGAAGTACACCAACACTGTACCTGCTAAGGCATCAGGTGCAGTAGAAAGGATACAGAGGCTTACTATATGTGACAATCTCTCTATAGGAGCTGTGAGAGAGAGAGAGAAAAGAGGATTCCAGCTGCGAAGCTGTTGCAGAAATTCTTACATGTATTTCAACCTTGAATGTATCAAAAGCCAATGTTTATCCATTTGTTTCTGTGCCTTTTGTCTTTTATGAAATATAACCCATTTCCCTCTCCTGTGTTAATCCCTCAGTCTGACTCTAGTTATGTCTTCTTTGTCTTGATGTTACTAGGCTTAAAATGCAAAACTGCTCACAAAAGTCTGTACAGCAAAGACCCTAATGCATTTGCAAGCATTTTAAATCTGGTGTGGGCTCCCCAGGGAGCTTTCTGAAACATTGTCGAAGCTGGATATCCAATGTGACGGTGCCTTGGGAAGACAACATGTGCCTTGGCTGTGTGTGCTGCCCAGGTCTGCTCTTCTGTTATAGAGGTGCCACAACCACTTCTCATAAGGTAACATCTCTTTCTCTTCTGCTATTCCTAGTAAGCCTTTTCTGTTACTTACAAAAAAGAGAAAATCTATTAAAAGGTTCATTATTTCCACTGGACAGTACACGTTTTGAAGCAGATGGACTAGAATAAACAGATCTTTATGACAGGCCCAAAATTTTGAATGTACTTATTCAATGCCTCCTGTGAATGCATAAGACAATAAATCTGCAAATAGAATTTAATAATGTAGTCCGCATCATTTTGTATTTAACTTAAACTTTGCCATACTTACAGTGAACTATTTGCGGAACCACTGGGCTTATTTGCATTCCTATAAACCTGTGAAAACTGACACATGAACTTCGCCATTTGGCGTGCTGCTGTCTGAGGCTGGCTACTGGTTCAATCCATGGAACTGCACCTTCATTCACCTTCGTTATTTCTCAGTTTTCTCAGAGTGACACAAAAGTATGCCTTTTTTTTGCAAGCAGCACTTGTGACATAATCTCCACTGTTTTCTGAAGCTGGGTCTTATTCTGTGAAAGATTCAGACTGCTCATGTGCATGTCTATTCAATTTTTAGGTGCTCCTGAGATCACATTTGCTGCAATGTTTGCCTCCCTGTCTCAGAGCTTGACAACCTGTAAATTCCTTTTTAAGCACCGAAGATGTCAGTTCAGAATCTCACCCTACATGCTTAGAAGTTACGCTTTTCAAGGTCTGATTAGATGTTGATGGAAAATAAATTTCTTATTTATCAGACACCTGGACAGGAAACAACACATTTCAAAATAGGAGTAGCAACTGCTGAATGACAAGAAGGATTTGGTTGAAAAACAATGAAAGAAATCCAGCAGTACACTTCTGAAATCAAGAAAACAAAACCTATGGTACCAAACCATAGGATTTACAAGGTATCTAGAAAAAAAAAAAAGTCTTTTCCTTCTTTGCTATTTGTATGTCATGATTAGTTTTATAATAGGTGATAAGTGGAACCACAATGCATAAGAAGTATACAAAAAATTACCTTAAATATCTCAAAGAACTTCAGATTTTTCTAATTTATTGATTGTATAAATTCAAGCAGTGTTCTGACTAGCTCTACTTCTACAAGCATTTTAGATAGTGTGATGGGACCAGAGCTGGTCATTCCTAAATGATCTTCTGTTATGCTCAGTTGGACAGAATATACTTTCTAGTCTTCCGTGCATTCCTGAAGACTAAAAAATACAATTTTTTAAAATTAATAGGAGGTAGATTACAGGAAGAATTGTATTGCTCACAGCTTAGCAAACTTGTTCCTCTCCCCTTGCCCTTTTTAAAAGCATTCAATTAAAGATGATGCAGCTTTCGTCTCTCCAAACTGGTACCTCTGAAGACAAAAAGAAATCTGTCCAAATGCATGTTTTAAAGCCATTCTGTATGGTTTTGTTGTTAACCACATTCCATACAGGTGACTGTAACACACCAGTGTATGACCTTGTGCAGTATGCAAATTTGATTTATCTCCCTTCTACAGCTTGCTAAATGGAACCTCATTTCTTGTAACCCTCTGTGTGGGTTTATTTTATTTACTTAAAAGCAATGCTTTTTACTATTCTCATACTCTTTGTATACTGTTTTTGATATTTATGACATTATGTAGCTGGATATCACTGTACTAGTTAATCTGTGCTTTTAGTAGAGAAAATGCACTAAAAATTACTGTATGCAGTGATTACTTGTTACAGTATTTGTAGCATATTGTAACTCATATTCTTGTATATTGTAACTCATATTCTTCTCATGATTTTGTCACGATTTTGTCACTATTTCATGGAGTTTTGTGGTTCTTCTTATTTCTCCTACAGTACAGACTGGTTCTTTGCTACCATTTGCAGTGATTACCAGAATCCCTATTGTCATCTTCTATTGCTTTTTCCCACAGTGAGGATTGCATATTTTAGCCACTTTTCTGTTTTTTTTCCCAATATTCTAGGCTTGTCTGGAAAGCTTCAATAGTACTGCACAAATACAGTAAATGTACAGATGAATCCATCAATTCCAGTATAAAAACTACTTTATTTTTTCTCTCCTGGTCCCAGAATAGAATGTTTTCAGAAATATATTTACTCATAACTGACATCCTTTACAGAAACTAAACAGAAAAAAACCACTTTCTTCAGAATAAATGTTTCCAGAGCAGCTGAACCATGTGTATATTTCTGTACATTTACTTTGCTCGAGCTGACGGACACTAAACCAAAAAGTCCATATGTCTACAGATTAATCAAAATCCATTTGTCAGCTAAGCCATGGTGAATGACTCTGCGTGCATTCTTAGGTTATTCTTATAATCAAATATTTTATTTTAAACCATCTAATGTGCTTCTGTACTTCTTCACAGTCCATTTGAATCACAGGAGTTTCATTGTTTTAATCAGTATTCTGCCTCCTTAAAAACTGAAGAAGTAAGGCTGGTCTTCAGTTAGCTCTCCCTGTAACACTTCAGCTTGAGAAATGAGAGAAGAAATCAAGCAGTGCAACAGAGGGCTCAGCATTCTGATGGGCTGGTGAGATCTGTTTGGGGAAAAGGAGCAAACCCCTTAAATGTAACAGAAATTAAAGCTTCTCTGGTAGGAATTCGTCTTTCTAACACGAGAGATGACTAGGCAGCTACTGAAGATGAAGAAAGAATAGGCAAGAGAGACCATCTTCCAGAAAAGGAGCATTACATAGTTCAAGAAGTGAGACACTGAGATCTGAGTATCTCAAAAATTCCCAAGCTAAAACTTCAACAACTAGGTGGGCAATAGAGCCCCAACAACCTGGAAACAGTCAGATCAAAAGGTGCTTTTCTATAAAGGGAAAAAATGTTAAACATGAAAAAGTAAGTTCTAGAACTGGGATTGAGATTTATTTTTGAAGGGGTAAAAAGAAAAATAAACTGCACTTGACTGGAGAACCAGATCATGGTTTCAAACTATTAAGGTCCTTGAAGAGGTGATAAAGGTAATGGATACACAGATCAAGTTCCTCCAGAAGATGTGTCCTCCAGAAAATCAATCTACTGTTACACAGCTTCTGTTTTTCTCCGTTTTCCAAAGTGTTTGTCCAGTCTCCATCTAGTGAAAGGGACTGTTAGAACTCACACTGGTTTTGCCTTATAGTTCCCTGAAGGTTGCATTTTGAAATGAAAACAGGGTTGACAACTAGTGTATGTGCTACATACATTTCATAGTGTGCATGTGTGCGTACATATACATGCACCTATGTATACAGTTTGTCCCTTTTTGTACAGTTGTAATATTATAGAGCTAAATTGCTTTTAATACAAAATACACGACATTATCAAAGCAAAGATAAAAAAGCCACACCATCGAAGGCCGACCTACTGCATGATTCCTAAGATTAGTAACTACAGAGTAAGCTTTTCAAGATTGTAAGCATCCATATTAACAGCATGAAGGCTTTCTTATTTCTCGGCTGGTTTACTAAGAGTAAAAGTTACTAGAAATAGATCACCTTTTATGAACTTTACCATGGAAATTTTTAGAGAAAATTGAAAAGCACTAAAAGTCACTCTTATTGTTAATTTATTCATACCATGTTTTTAAAGTAATGACTCCTATTGTCACCTATTAAATACAAAATTTATTTTTAGGTGAGAATACAAGTGTTTCAGCTGTTTATTTTCACTTTGGTATTAATTTGCAACTTTTGAAGTCCAAATCATTTGAAATTGTAGAAACTTTGTAAAGAAATATGAACATTCAAAGCTTATTACTATCACCTTTATATATCTTAAATACATTATCTGGTATACGACTATGTATACCAATGGATAGAAAGCATTTTTTGAACACATACCCCCCCCCGTAAATAGTTGCATGAGGAAACGACCATATGTGAACCTGACTTTTTTTAAATACATTGTGGAGGTTCGTTGCCAAAAAAGATTCCTCACTGTCTACCTACACAGTAGTTCCACAGGTATCGCGTTGTTTTCTTTCTTCATAGTTGATGTGCCCGTTGTATTGGGTTTGCACAGCAAGATTTCAGCAGCGGGGGGGCTGCAGGGTCATCTTATATGAGAAGTTGCTAGAAGCTTCCCCTGTGTCTGGTAGAGCCAATGTCAGACAGGTCTAAGACGGACCCACTGCTGGCCAAGGCCAAGCCAATCAGCAACGGTATTACAACCTCTATAATAACATATCTAAGAAGGGGGAAAAAAATCTGTGCAACACCAGAAGCAGTGTACAATACAAACAATAAACCTTTTGAATACTTATTGTAGTTTTTTAATACGTATACAAACTTTCTTATCAAGAAGCCAGATTGTGAGCTCATCTAACTGGTTAAGAACAAGTTTTCTGTGGTAAATTACTTAATGTTTTGCCATGTTGCTGTATACAATTTATAATTATTTTCACAAAATTATCATTAAGAGATTTTTTTTTTGAATGCCTGAACAATTTTCGTGCAATGGAGGAGAACATCTTCCTGGGCTGCAGCCCAAGTCTTTGTGCCCTGTGGCTTTTTTACAGCTCTCTGTGGCATAAATACACTAACATAAATCAGATAACATTTCTGTAGGACTTACTTATTACATGAATAGTAAAACCTGGAGTTAAAAGTGTCACCGAAGTCCTTAACATTGTGTAAAAGCATTGAACAAGATGCTAGGAGGTCTAGAGCTCATGCCTGGTGTGTAGAGGCTGGGAGAGCAGAGATTGTATAGTGCTGCAAAGAAGAGGTTAAAGTGACTTAAGTGCAGTCTAAGTCCACCTGAACGGCATCACAAAGATGATGGAACCAAACGCTTCTTCAAAGTTACACCCCATATGACAAGGGGAAATGGCCACAAATTGGAAAGAGAGATGTGCAGATGGGATTAGGCAAAGCTTCTTTCCTAGAAGGATGGTGCTGCAATGGAACAGGTTACATGAACAGACTGAGGAATCTCCATCCTTGGTGTTCTCTACACTCAACCAGGCAAAGCTGTGGCTGACCCAGTCTAGTGCGGGAAATAATCTTTTTCTGGACAGGAGGTTGGACTAAATGGTCTCTAGATAACTCTTTCAAGCAAAATTTCTATGATTATGACTTTCCAAGATTACTTGCCAAAGGGAGATGGCCAGACTGAAAGCTAGTTTGGCTAAACCTTGTAATGAAACATGTTTTACTGAAGCTTCTGTATTTCAAGGATGCTGGAGGACAGTTACATCATATTGAGGAAGACCTCCTTTCATCAGGTAAATTTGCTACTGCACAATCATAATGAGACTTTTCCTTAATGCACAGCAAGACCAGAACAGTCTCCAGGATCTCATAGAATAAGCTTAGGATATAAATTAGACTAACATATTTTAAATGCACTTGTTTATACAGATCAACTGTAATTTATAATTTGAAACATTTAAATAGAGAGAACTATGGAATTTCAGTAATATTTCAAAGCCTAGGTTAAAACTTGGGTTTACATACTACTTAACTTGTCTCTCTGAAACCTTATCTATTTCCTTTTGTCCTCAAACTAAACATAAATGATGTCAGAGGCTTTTATGAACTTTTACTGAATGAGTTTTTATTTGCAGGCAAAGAACTAAAAAATTACATTACTCTATTTTCTCATTTCAGTTCTAGCATCTGGTCCTGCACTGCGATGAAGTAGTTTAGAAGTTTCTTTACGCCTGACTCTAAGCTAAACTTTAATATACAGAGTTTACTATAAGTGAAATGCACAGTGCATATTTTTATTCATATGTCCTTGGAAGTGCTTGTTAACCTCTGAATTCTCTGTGAGATTGTCTGAAGGAAATGGACATGATTTCTCTTTAAAATAGCATGAAGCATGTGGTATCTGAATTCTTTGTCCTGAACAGTCAGGTGAATTTTCTTTTTTTCTTGAACAGAGTGAAGTCCCTCCAGAATGTCCCAAAGCAGCATAACGTTGAAGTAACTTGACATGTGAATTTACAGATATACAGAGATGTCCCTGTTGAGACACATCCCTAACGATTTCGCATATGAGGCATCTGCTAACTATCAAGTTATTACAACTAAAAGTTGGAATATATTTTAGCATCTACTGTGTCCAAATGCACTCTTCTTTAAAGGAATCTATCAAGCTTAATGTGGCAGATGTGCAAAAAGGCATAAACAATACCTGGAGAATGATGTTTTACAAGATTACATAAATGTTCGTAAGAAATGCATACAAATCTCCATAAATAAATGCTTGGGAGTTGTTGGTGTTTCACCTCACAAAATAAGTCCTTTCCATTGTGGACATATAGAATATTCATTTTTTAACAGCTGCTGGACAGAGTTCTACGCATTTTTCTCAGTGAAAATGTGTTGAAGTTAAAACGAACACCTTACTCCTCGAGAAGAGAATCAGTCTCTATCAGTGCCTCATTCTGCCATACTTCATGGAACAGCGTATGGAGTAGTTCAGGGCATTCCTTACCTTCAGTGTTGTAAACTGCAGAAACTATAAGAAAAATAAAGAAAAAGTCCTTTATTGTCAGGATCACATGTAACATAGGATTCTGAAGGCAAAACAACTTTGTCAGGGTCTTGCTAGGTAAGTTCCAAGCATTACCATTCATTATGTACACATGGCTGCCCAAAGTCACATGGAGAAAATGAGAATAAGCCAGAACAAAGCAAAACAGAGAAGTATCAACAAGGAGGAAAGAGAACGCTTAACTAAGATAGTCTTGAATTGGTTCTTGGAATGACTGTTGAGATTTTCAGGAACAAGTTATCCGATACAAACCAATCAATCCCCCAAAGAGAGCTACAGACAGTTGCAAGACACAAAAGGGAGATATCACAAATAAAATAGTTTGAAAAAATGTGTTTGTGCTACTTAAATAATGATGCTGGAATGAATGTACAATAAAATACTTAGATTAACATACACATGAGAAAAAATTTGAATGATACTTGATTAACATTTACTGAATGGTAGTAAATTAAGCCAAAAATCAATGTATTGTTAATGTACCAAGCTGCTGATGATTTGTTTTTCCAGTTCTACACTTAGACTTTGATGAAAAGTCTGGCCTTTTACTTACCCCATCATTATGTCTATAAAGTCCTACTTTTAAAAGAAACCTGCTGTTACAGGAAATTCATAATCAGATATTCTGACTCATACATATATGGGACTGATAATTCTGTAGCCAGTGTGTATTGTAATCCACTCACTATACCTACCCACTATCCCAAGACACTTGTACTTGGACAATGGTTTGAGAAGATCTGTAATCATTGTCCAGTGATAGGAACAGCTATCTGGGGAGACAAAAGATTATACATGTATTTCATTAATAATATTTTTCATGTACACACAAGTCACAAAAAAATTACTGAAAAAATATAGCTCTTAAAATTGCTTATTAAAATGTCAGTCAGCTTAGAACAAAGTAGTCAAATACTCTGACACAACATATATATGAAGAAAATCAGAAATCTTATATTAGTTTCTTTGGGAGAAAGTGATTCCTCCAGAGGGAGATGCTGTAGGTGTTCACATTCTGTGAGTTAGAAATTATTTTGAGTAACAAGGTTAGCAGACATGGCAGTTTATGAATGTGAGCTAGCAGATATGTTGGGATGCCTTTTGAAAAACAGGAGTCATTCACAAAACATAACTGGTACCTTGGCATCTTGGTTAAAAATCTTTAATGACAGTTTTTTATGGGATGCTGGAATATTCTTAAGGTGATGGTATTTAAAATATTAGTTCTGGAGGGAAGTTTATATTTACCTAATTTCTGTCGCTGTCAAAAATATCGGTCAGACATCAGTAAAAACATATCTATTTATGTGCAGTAGTGGTAACACTCTGTACCTAGTTTTTGAAGTTTTCTCAATGGCAATTCAAACAGATTACCAGTGTGTAGCCATCTGAGCACCTAGCTCTACTGAAACAATTACAGAAAAATAATACAGAGAGAAAAGGAAAACAGGCTAGTGATCAATAACCATGTTCAGATTACTTGAATTGTTTTCAATAAGAGCTAGCAAATGAAACTTTAAAAGAATTTTTTTTGACCCTTCAAATTGTAAACAGTTGAGCTTATAAAAATCCTCTACAAAAGCCATTAACAAACTAATGCTTAAGTAAGTATTAGTTTATTAATGTTTATTAGTTTATTAAACAGTGGCACCTCCTGGAAAGCATTTGTAAGAAAGGGCAAAGAGCTGCCCAGGAGTGGGGGAAAAAGTATAAGAAACAGCCCTACAAGCATCAAGGTGAGAGAGGAGGAGGAGTTGTTCCAGGCACCTGAGCAGACATTCACTTGCAGTCTCTGGAGAAATCACACTGGAGAAGGTATTTTCCTGCAGCCAGTGGAAGAGCCCAAACTACAGTAGATATCAGCACTGCAGCCCATGGAGGCCCTCACACCAGAGCGGGTAGTTATTCCTTAAAGGAAGCTGCAGCCCTTGGATCTCACACTGTATGAGCTCTTGAGGAACTGCATCCCTTGGAAAGGACCCACAATGGAGCAGGTTTATCCTGAAGGACTGCACCCCATAGAAGGATGCCTGCAGAAGCAGGGGAAAGTGTGAAGAAGAAGAAGTAGTAGAGAGGAACTGACATGGACTGATTGCAATCCCCAGTCCCCATTCTCTGTCACCCTGCACCACTCAGGGCAGAGTGAGGAGGCAGAGGAATCGGGGAAGGAGTGAAGTTGAGCCTGGGAAAAAGGCAGGAGGGTGGGTGAAAGGGTGCATGTTGTTTCCATTTGTATTTTTTTCTCACCTTTCTACTTTATTTTTAACTGGCAAAAAATAAATTAATCTTCCTTGAGTCAAGTCTATTTTGCCTGTGACTGTAATAGGTAAGCGATCTCCCTGTCTTCATCTTAACCACAAGCTTCTTCATCTTTTTTTCTCCCCCTGTCCTGTTGAGGAAGGGGAGTGAGAGAGGCACTGGGTGGGCATCTGGCAGCTGGCCAAGATCTAACTTACCACACTTTTTGAGGAAGAGACTGGGCATATACCTCTCAGTAATCATTAGCTGTTAAGGAGAATAAGACTGAGATAATAACAGAAGATCTTTGACATTATAAGGTGAAGTGCCGAACAACGGTTCTTTCTCAAACTAAAGGTTAAACAAAGTAAACTCAGCAGGTGTCTCCAGAGAGCAAAATTATATTACGTACACTTCGTACCATACTATGCTTAGACTATTCAGATATTAAATCAAGACACTGATGAAATGTCAGGCTTATTGGTGCGTCTCATGTCTTTAGCAAGACATGTTTATATGTTCAAAAACTGAATTTAGAAACTACTTTAAACGGAACTAAAAGTATATCAAAACTAATAAACTATGCCATTGTCACTCTGTATTTCACAGCTTTAGCACCCAATTCTGTGTAAGAAGAACTAATAGGAAATCTGAATATACCTAGAAGCCCTGAGTGATACAAAATGTGTTCCATGCCCTCCATGCTGCAGAGCAGCTAGTGTTCTGTCCTTCAGAAATACACACAGAAAGCAGCACTGTGAGGAACTATGTTTTTTGATAATATTCAGTGGGCATTGCCTATCTCCAGTGGAGGTAAGCACAGGGCTCGTGTCGGAGACCGTATCTTAAGACAACTGTCTCATAGATTGTTTGCAACCCAGCTCACTACAGGATTTCCTGGCAGGCCAGATGAACATGGACCAGACAAGGAACAATCAACCACCAGAAACAAGTCTTGGCTGGGGTTAAAGAACGAGTATGTGTTGTGGAAGATGTGCCTAGACACATGTCCCCTCCCCAACTTGCTGAGGCATGTGCATCCCACCAGGTCTGAGAAAAACAACCCATCACACTATGGTGGCATGATTGCTGGACACATGAGCAGGACTGGGCGAACGTGAGGTATGTGCTGTTGTCTAGGAAACAACCTCCCTGAACACCCTAAGAAAAGCCATGCGACAAAATGACAACGGGATCCCCACCACATACGCACACGGAAACTGCGGACCAACAGGATGCCGCTGGATCCATTGTGGTGACTATCTCTTGTGATTCTATCCCAATTGCTTGCTAGGTCTCATTGTTTCCTATCTCTTCTCCTCTGTCCTGTCACCAATTTCTTGTGATACGAACAGTTCCTTCTTTTGAATAAGCAATTCATAAATTTATTTAATTGGTGGCATTTGACCTCATTTGTGTCTTAATCTCACTCTGGGAATAACAACAAATCTCTTTGGCTCAAGTGTTCCTGAACTGTAACAGTTCATATAATCTGTTTGACTGGGTTTTTCTATTCTGTTCCTACGAGTACATGAACACATCACTGGATAACAGGGAACAACTCTTCCTTGACAAAAAAATTGTCTAGATCACACTGAAGTTATTTTCCTTTCACTAGCTCTCCTACTGTAAATTTTATTACCTTTACATCTTGGTGAATCCTGATTGTACTTTTTTCTCTCCAGTTCATAGTTCACTCTAGTACTAAGTCTGCTGTGAAGAACAGAACATATTTACAACACTAATGAAGATCACTTCAGCCTGCCTGAATCAGCAGTATGAAGTTAGGGGCTGATAAATGGGACAGTTTCCAGCTGTTGCTCCAGTGGCCATCTCAAAAATGCCTACAAATGCAACAGTGTCAGCACAATAGGTACAAAATAAGAGCTGCAGCTCATCCTTTATCACTGGAGTCAGGGCACTGTAACAATCTGGGAAACAGTTTATGCTAATTAAATCTACTTTTGTCATGTTATCTTTCTGTCTTACATCCATTCTTGTGTTACATTTACTCTTGATTTTATGATGTCATATAACCATGTAAGATTTTCTCACTGATCTTATGAGCCTTTCTTTTAGCCAGTTGATTTAATGTCCATCTATTCCAGACTTTGATCCACTACATAGTTGGATGCAGGAGCATCTCTTTCCATCCCCAACAAGGTCTTTGCATGCTGGGGTGGTTTGGACCAATGTCTCAGTTGAGGAGATGCTTTAGTGCTTTCCTTTTCTTCCTCAGTAATGCTTGGGGTGTTTCTGCAGCCCAGAGGGAGCCCTGGTACTGACAAGAAATGCAATACCAATGTCATCACACTACAGGAGAGAGGAACTGGGGAGTCCTCGGCATCTCCTCCTACTCAAGTGAGTAAAACCTACAGTAAATTCAAATTTATATTCAGTTCTTAGTTGAAAGCTTCTTTTCTCCTCTTCATTCAGCTACTTTTGGCTTTTATGTTATATCAACTTTTGTAACTTTGCTTCTTAAGAGTGCCAAAGGGTAGAGGTAAGACACCTGTTTGAATATGTTGATTACTCATTGAATATTTCACTGTCAGAGCATATTTTACATCTCAAAAGACAGGATTACTTAAAATATAAAAGAAGCTTACCCATATAATTTAAACACCTAGCACTAAGAAATGGGTCATTTGTTTTCAGCTTGTGCCACACATCAGATATTCTAAGAGCATGAAAGTGTAACTAAAAGTCTCTCATCTAGTCATTGACTGGCACTAAGAGCAAGAAATAAGATTCATGGACTGAATAGAAATAAGGTTTTATGTAGCCACCACCACAGAAGATCAAAAGCTAGATAAGCAGCAGCATCACATAAGTGCAGCAACAGTATTTACAATTGATTAGAGTGAAAACAGTGATGAATCAGAGAAACAAGAAAAAAACAGGTTGTAATGTGCAAAACAGAAAAAAATTATGAATAGAACTCCAAGTCAGTCACTTGTTTAGTTTTTTTCTTTAGAACTCAACCCTTTTAAAATATTTGTTGCCTTCAAGGGTCTGGGAGAGGAAGGGCACATTTAAAAAGCCAGAAAGGAAAGCGTGAATATTTTTAGAGCAGAGAGATCTAGTAAAAATTTTTCAAACCTGACTTCTATATTAAAGGAGCTTATTGAAATCTTGTCTTTAACGGGCTTTGTAAATGCTTCCTGAATAATCGAAAGCCTTAGAAATCAAATTGGTAGAACTGCAAGAGAAAAGCAGGAAACAAAAAATGGTGCTAATACTCTGATATAGTCACAAAAGAGTGGCTGCTTAAATTCAGGAAATCCCAATGATAAGGGAGCAACAACATAAGTTCAATAAAGACAATATTCCTCAATTTGTCATATTTCAGTCATAACACCCTGACTAGACTGAAGAAGGCAAAATAAACCTGGCACAGGCATATAATACAGATACAGTCCTTAAATCACTGTGAACTTACTTTCAGAAATGAGAAAAACTGAAGTATTCACTCATTCCCAGAAGTTGCTTCCTAGACAGACTGTAAAAGCACAAAAAGATACCAG
This sequence comes from Opisthocomus hoazin, assembly GCF_030867145.1. Lineage (NCBI taxonomy): Eukaryota > Metazoa > Chordata > Aves > Opisthocomiformes > Opisthocomidae > Opisthocomus > Opisthocomus hoazin. The sequence goes on along the minus strand of NC_134414.1, from coordinate 112,480,395 downwards.
ACTCTGGTATATTAGAAGATATATTACAATAAAATAGAACTGCGTTTATGACCAACAATATGAATGTCAGGGAATATTCCTTATAATGCTAGCTGTCCTTGGAAACAGTTGAACTTGCTGTCTACCTTGCTTCCTTAGTACTCGATGAATGACAAGAAAAATAATTTCTGTTTTTATCCTCTTCTGCAGAAATTCACACACCCTGGGGACTCCAATCTGTATTCACACAACACAGATGGAAGAAAGATTCCTCTTTCAATGTTTTCTGGTGTTAAAATATTTTCCTCTAATAAAAAAGGAAACAAAAGCTCCAGTTCCTTCTTTCTTGCCATTACCATAAGAATGTATACAACAATATACCTTTTTTCCCCCCTCTTTTTACCTATTCACCTTCCTGCATTCCCCCATTCCTCCTTCTTTCTTATATGTACACCCTTCACCCAGTGGCTGAATTTGACGCCACTGAGTAATACAAAATGAGGAGCAATCAAGGTTACTTTATGATAACTGACTGAAACTTTTTATCTTTCATGAAAGGGGCATGAAGAACAAAAAAATGCGGAAATTGTTAACAGGTTTCTGAAATACCTTAATGGTGATTTTTTGATTCTCCCCTTTAAGTGGACTATATTCTATAGTTTCCCAGCTTGAATAAACCATAGTGTGCTCCTGAGGACTGAGTTATGATACTTATCATTTTTTATCCTTTTATTGGATTATTTTGTCTGAGTTTACTACTGCTTTTCTGTACTGCATCATTCCATCTGCTCATTCTGTTGCAGAATGAGACTGGAATTTTTTAAGTAAACATGGAAAACAAAAAGATATTTTATATGCACTCTGGGCTATCTGCAGATTGTAGACTGGAGGGCTGAGAGTTTTCATGGGGGTGTGTGTGTGTCTGTGGACCCAGAGTTGTATGACTGTCCTTTAGCTCTATGCACAAGGAGGCAGGATGCAATCCTCTGGGAACAGGAGAGTTTACTTTTACTTGAAATTCCCACATACATAACATTGAAAAAAAGCAAGTAGTAGGAACAATGATCTATATTTACTTTGCTGCTTTGCAAAGCTTTATCAATGCCATTAAATTATGTATTATTTTTACTGAATATTCTTATTTTTTACTTCATGTTAAACAAAAACATTGTACTGTCTCTTTACACTGTTGTGCCAGCTAAGCTGCACCGATGCCTCATCTTGTGGACTGCTCCCCAGAGATATGAGCTGCCTTAGCAGTGTGGTACACCAAATTGCCTTAACTTCATGGTTTAACTCATCTATAGGAAAATCTTCAAAACGTAGTTGTGAGTCTTTACATATACCCTTTACATTTATTATAGAAATTGATTTGGTAGAGAAAAACCTACGACCTTTCTTCTAGAGCACTGCATGAGAATCAGACATTTTCCTTTAATATCACCTCCATCTTCAAATTCACTCAGAGGATCCAAAGACCCAGCCTGCTAGCACTCCGTGAAACAATAATCTTTGTCCTACTCAAGAAGCAGCACTCTCTTTTATAATATCTTGTTACGTCTGTCATCTCACTTCCAAATCTAAAAGAGTATTGCTTGAAGTTCTATTTTTCCTCCTTGAGAATCTGTCCTCGTAAAGCTTTTCTTCTTTGGAAATATCTGTCATGTGTTGTGTTCATCACCCAGATAAAATTTCTTGTGTATTTTCCTGGTTTAGTGTTCTGCTAGTAAGGCATTGAACTCTATTTTTTATGGTAACACCATCTATCTCTTTTTCTGAATGAAGGTATGCCTATGCTGCATTTCAAGCTCAGATGCAGCTGGACACAGTGATGGTAACTGCCCACATTTGAAGCCAGCTGGAAATCAGCCACTTCTAAATCAGAATCCAAGTAGATACACTAGTTAATACTAAACCAGAGCTGATAAGCTGCGCTGAGAAATAATATGCATTAGCTAAGGTTCATTGTCTGTCACACACAGCTTCCAGGCAGGTTAGAAAAATGGCAGGACAAATTCACATCTGCCTGCAAAGCACCGCATATACGCATTTTTCATTAGAGCAGATAATAGAGGTCCTATTATGAGAGACTAGATTAGACATGAGATCCTATTCCCCACTACGTCTGTCCCTTCACACAAAGGTTGATCCAGTGGGAATTCAGCCAACACTGAATCCTGTTGGCTTCAGCTGATGTTTTCTAGTTCATTAAGTTTGTCTCGCTACTTTTCTTTCCTACAATACCATCCTATTCAACAAATTCATTGGGATGTGCCATGTAGTACTGGAATTTTTGTTCTACTTCGAAAACAAAAACATAAGGGACACTTTATAAACTTTCCATTTTTGAAAATGGTCTTCTGTAAAGAAGGATAATTTACTTGGCATTGGTTATGAATATTAAATCAGCAGATCTGTTCATCAACCAAGAAGTTGCAGATTACATAGCTGGCGTTTTGTCTATTTTTGTAGCATGATGAAATCAGTGTTGCCGTTTCCTAAGGCCTAGGTCAAGTTCATACATTTGTTACGCTTCCAACTTGTTTGAGCAGGTGTGCTCCTGTCTCTGTTGGGTAGTTTGGCAAACTACCTCGCATTTGTAAATTTGCAACAGATGTCCTAGCTTTGAAGCATATGTATTATATAGTCTTTAGACTGCATGAAATAAAATTATCAGGACATGATAAATTTATGAACTGACTTCCTGAAATCCATGACTGCTTCTCTATTTTGGACTTTCTGCTGCATCCAGATTATAAGAGACTTATAAAAAAAATACCATGGTTGTGTTGGTGCTTTTTCCTTAGGTATAAGTAGGCACTCGCTAAAAATGATAATGTATCAGAAGACTTAGAATCTAAATTAGTCTTCATGTGAGCTAATTGGATGATTCTGTTAAAACAAAAGTACATCTTGCCTTCCTCCCTCTACTTGAAAGGACATGGAAATTATTCGGTCTTGGTAAATTGGAAAATGCCAGACTTTTTTCCACTTCATTTTTATTTATGTTGTAAATGCATTGTGTCTTGGTTCTGCCATCATCTAGCTAATACCAGACACAAGACTCCACCACAAGCAGTTCTCAGAGTATTTACCGCTCAGATTTTCAGACCTAGATGGTTTGAGTAGTCAAGCTGGATCCTGGAAGCTATTCAGACTTTTCCCCCCCACCCCCCTTTTTTTTTTGTTTAAATTGAATTGCCAAAGCTTTTGAGATTTACCCACTACTAGTTTGATCCATATTTTGTATTGTCTTATTGTATTGTGTGAACTGTGACTATATAGCACATTTGAGCCCCAGATGAAATAACGAATTTTAAATATCTCATGGAAGTGTTTAGCACTAAAGGTTACATATCCAGGTTGTTATTTGCCTTCATTTCAAAAGACTAGTGAACTTTAAAATTAACAGCTGCATATGCAGCCTTTTAACGTAAATGCAATACACATAATTTTAATCATATTATGTTGTATATAATACATGCTTTAATACATATACATAATGTTTGCATTTTCTTTACATCAAAATGTTAAATGCAGTTTAATCCCTCCAAAAATCTAATCCCACACCTCTCACTGAAAATTAAATAAATCTTTGTTGATAAATATTGAATGAAAATAAACTGTCTAACAATTAATGCATTAAATGCATTTCTTCCATCTCATTTTGTGAGCGTATCAGATCTGGCGAAACCTCAGTTTCATAAAATGTTGATTTTTCTCTGTCAAAATTCAATTTACATGTAAAAGGACAAAATATTTAGAAACAAGGTACTCTCGTCTTTTCTTACAATAGTGCTCCCAACTTAGTAATTTGATTTTATCATTGTTTATCACTGTGTGAAGGAAGAAAAAACTACTATGAGAAAAAAAGCAAATAAAAAGTAGTGTATACTACTGGCTAGAAAATTATCACACATATTTTGACTTCCAACAAAGTTATCTGAATTACTGATTATTTAGCAAATGGTGAGGCACTTTCAAATGCATTAAATCACTGAAAGCACTGGCATGTTCCATACACCTTACCAGGGAGTGTGTGGAGAAAACAGAAAACTTACTGCCAGAACTCCTCAGGTACAGCTAGACGGGAATATGTTTAATAGGGACTCATCTTCCCCATTGCAAATTTTCCCTGGGCTCCAGGGAGGTTGTTTTTGGCTGGGTGGCTGGCAGGCCGGACGACTGGCTGACCGTTGCGCGGATTGTTCAAGCAGAGCACCTCCACTGTTCGCACTCTTCATGCCAGGTGCATCTTTTGAGTCCAGCCATCAAATGTCTTCCCACAGATGATGTAGATTTAGTTCATCAAAGCAGGGGCTGCACAACTAATTTCACCTCTCCAGCTTCTGAGAGATGGTGGATGAAGCTGGCCATACTCATATCGCACAGCATCTGCTTTATGAACTGTTGAATTTCATATTTCCCATTCAGCATTTATATGATATCTGATGATGAGAGGAGACCTAAGAATCGGGATTAAATCACATTTTGTTAATTGACCATTACTCTGCCCACAAAACCAATCTATAGTGTATTAATTTTTCTGTAAACTAAATATAGTGCTGAAAAGGTGATATGGGATAGCATTTGCTGGTATCTTAAAATTTATAAGTTTTTACTTCTGTTAACGACAAGAAGTCACTGTCACCTTTCACATATAGGGAAAGAGATAGTCAGAGATGAACTTCAGCTGAGAAGTTAGTGATAATGCTTAGTATATCTCACACCTAAAAGATTAAGCCAGCTCCATTTGAGGTCATCAGTGACAGAGAAGCTATTTTTTCTATTTGCCAAAATGATTTGATAATGACCATCCCATTGCAGACACTTCTTTTTCCTGCAGATATGATTTTGTTGAATACATGTGCATTACCTTGAATGAAGGTTAGGTCTAAGACATGTTCTAGTGTAGAAGCAATGTCGGTGTCAGAAAAATCTTTCCACCTACCAAACACAATGCTCCCCTTGAATTTTGTAATAGCAACAATAGTAAGACACTATGAAACTGTATTAACCAGACTTGGCCATATGAGTATAGGTTCAATGAAATTTATTTGTTCCGTATAAATTTCTATTTACTCTACAATTGTACTATTAAACATGCAATTCAAAGATCAGAATAAAGTACTTCAGAAATTTAAAATTTACTTCAAACCTACAAAAGTAATTTTTGTGCATTTTCTGTAAGGATGGAGACCTTTGGCTGTCTATAGTTATTATTGATACATTTGGAGAATTAATTAGGTGTGAATTTCAATTTTCTGACACAACCTTATACCCTATGAAATTTGCACTCTGAAGTTTTCTTATATACACATATATGTAAAATAAAAGTGTTCCTAGGTACTGAAGAACTGTAGAATATTCACACATTGCTTAGCACACACAGTTGCTAAGCACAACTGAGCTCCCCAACAGACAAAATTTCCCATTGATCTGAATAAGATTTGGAATCACCTCAACAGATAACCTTGTACAAGGTGCCTCAGAGCAACAAAGGTATAGACCACTGTGACACCTTATACAGTAGAGAAACAGATTTTGTCTACCAGTAACACCAAGAGCACTTCAAAGCAATAAAGTAGCACCTTCTGCACTGCAGTTTCACTGCTCATGTAAAGGAAGAAAACAGTGACATATACCAATCCACTTCACCTGCTGGGGACCTGAGTGTGTGTGGACTCTGTGTATGTGTGTACACTGAAAGTAGATGAAGATTCCTGCTAAATGAGCGGCAAGACTCCTGCTGCATTCATCACTGCAGGTTCAGAATCACACAACAGAATCATAGAATAATAGAATGATAAGGGTTGGAAGGGATCTTAAAGATCATCTGGTTCAAACCCCCCCTGCCATGAACAGGGACATCTACCACTAGAGCACGGTGCTCAGAGCTCCATCCAACCCGGTGTTGAACACTTCCAGGCAGGGGAAGTCACAGCTTCTCTGGGCAACCTGTGCCAGTGTTTCACCACCCTCATGGGGAAGAATTTCTTCCTAACGTCTAATCTAAATCTGCCCTCTTTTAGTTTACAGCCATTCCCCCTTGCCCTATCACTACACACCCTTGTGAAAAGTCCCTCTCCATCCTTCCTGTAGGCCCCTTTCAGGTACTGGAAGGCTGCTATATGTCACCCCAGAGCCTTCTCTTCTCCAGGCTGAACAGCCCCAACTCCCTCAGCCTGTCCTCGTAGGAGAGGTACACCTGCCCTCTGATGATCTTCGTGGCCCTCCTCTGTACCCGCTCCAACACATCCATGTCCTTCTTTTGTTGGGGGCTCCAGAGCTGGATGCAGTACTCCAGGTAGGGTCTCACGAGAGCGAAGTAAAGGGGCAGAATCACCTCCCTCAACCTGCTGGCCACGCTTCTCTTGATGCAGCCCAGGATACAGCTGGCTTTCTGGGCTGCAAGCTCACATTGCCAGCTCATGTTGAGCTTCTCATCCACCAGTGACCCCAAGTCCTTCTCCTCAGGGCTGCTCTCGAGCCACTCTCCACCCAGCCTGTACTTGTGTTTTGGATTACCTCGACCCATGTGCAGGACCTTGCACTTGGCCTTGAAATTCAAGCGGTTCACGCAGGCCCACCTTTCCAGCCTGTCACGGTCCCTCTGAATGGCATCCCTTCCCTCCAGCGTACCAACCACACCACACAGCTTGGTGTCGTCAGCAAACTTGCTGAGGGTGCACTCAGTCCCACTGTCCATGTCGCCAATAAAGATATTGAACCTGCCTCAGTACCAACCCCTGAGGCACACCACTCATCACTGGTCTCCACCTGGACATCGAGCCATTGACTGTAACTCTTTGTGTGCGTCCATCGAGCCAGTTCCTTATCCAACAAGTGGTCCATCTGTCAAATCCATGTCCTTCCAATTTAGAGACAAGGACATCATGCGGGACACTGTCAAATGCCGTACACAAATCCAGGTAGACGATGTCAGTTGCCCGCCCTTTGTCTACCAATGCTGTAACCTCATTATAGAAGGCTACCAAGTTGGTCAGGCATGATTTGCCCTTGGTGAAGCCATGCTGGCTGTCCCCAGTCACCTCCTTGTTATCCATGTGCCTTAGCATGGTTTCAAGGAGGATCTGCTCCACCATCTTGCCAGGCACAGAGGTGAGACTGACTGGCCTATAGTTCTCCAGGTCTTCCTTTTTTCCCTTTTTAAAAATGGGCGTGATGTTGCCCCTTCTCCAGTCAGTGGGGACCTCCCCAGACCACCACGACCTCTCAAATATGATGGAGACTGGTTTGGCAACTTCGTCCGCTAGTTCCCTCAGGACCCACGAAAGCATCTCATCAGACCCCTGTGGACTTGTGCACCTTCAGGTTCCTTAGGCAGTCTTGAACCTGGTCTTCTCCTATGGTGGGCGGTTCTTTATTCTCCCAGCCACCGCCTTTGCCTTCTGCAACTTGGGTGGTGTGGCTGGAGCACTTGCTGTTGAAGGCTGAGGCAAAAAAGTCGTTCAGCACCTCAGCTTTCTCCACAGGCTGGGTAACCAGGTCTCCAGTTTCCTTCTGGAGAGGGCCCACATTTTCCCTCATCTTCCTTCTATCATTGACATACCTATAGAATTCTTTCTTGTTCCCTTTGACATCCCTAGCCCGTTTTAATCCTGTCAGGGCTTTAGCTTTCCTAACTTGCTCCCTGGCTACTCGGATGATTTCTCTGTATTCCTCCCAAGCCACCTGTCCTTGCTTCCATCCTCTGTAGGCCTCTTTTTTTCTACCTGAGTTTGGCCAGGAGCTCCTTGTTCATCCATGTAGGCCTCCTGGCGTTTCTGCCTGACTGCCTCTTAGTCAGGGTGCATTGCTCCTGAGCTTGGAGGAGTTGATCCTTGAATACTGACCAGCTTTCTTGGGCCTTTCTTCCCTCTGGGGCTTTATCCCATGGGATTCTACCAAGCCGATCCCTGAGGAGACAAAAGTCTGCTCTCCTGAAGTCCAGGGTAGCAAATTTTTTGCGCACCCTCCTTGCTGCCCTAAGGATCTTAAACTCCACTATTTTGTAGTCACTGCAGCCAAGGCTGTCCTTGACTTTCACATTCCCAACCAGCCCCTCCTTGTTGGTGAGAACAAGTTCTAGCATCGCACCCCTCCCCATGAGCTCCTCTATCACTTGGAGGAGGAAGTTGTCCTCAATGCATTCCAGGAACCTCCTGGATTGCTTGAAATTGAAATAAAATATTGAAATTGAATAACTGCCCTACAGTTAGTCTACAAGTCCTCAGTGAAATTTCTGAAACAGAATCCAACCTTCTTCCTTGCTGGGTCACTTAGGGTGCCACAGGGAATCCATCAAATATGTTTACTCAAGGCCAGCTAGTAATCATCTATGCTTAGCAATGATAAATCTGATTTCCTGCACTGTTCCAGCAATGCTGTGGTAGCAAGGCAGTAAATACAACTTCTGCTGTATTGTAGACTTCCAGAGCAGCGAACAACTCAAGATATTGTGTTTGGAAATAGATACCTTAAAAGATGAAGACTTGTGTTAGCTCATATCTTTCCTTGTTTTAGAGCCAGCCCATACTAAATCAGCCGTAGCAATGCAGATTTCAAAAAAGCAACCACAAAGCCACTTCAAATGGGAGTTGTGCAAACCTGAATTGACTGGAATTGACTGAAGAAAATGCAGTTAATTGTCAAGGTGTTGTTAGTATAAAATTGGATATCTTCAATTTAATACTGATGAGCAGAAAGTCAACTCATCTTAAAACATCCATCAACAAACAATCCCCAAATCATGAAGCTCACCAACACAGCAAAACCACTGACAATATTATTGAAGCTCACCTTTTAAAATATGTCAAGGCAGTAGCAATTTATTTTATTACAATACAATTTTGTTCAGGAAAGATCCAAACGTGGTTTTTTTCCCTTCAAAACTGCATTTTAAAGAACACTGCTATAAAGACTGCAAGATTTTGAGAGTGAGTTAAGACTGACAAGTCCAGACTGAAGTTTTGTATTTGTTCTGTAACTCTGCTTATTTCCCTTTTTAAGATCTACCTAGTACGAAGACAACTATTCCGCTTCTAGCAACCATCATATAGTTATTTAGTTTACCTCACAGGGAAATATAAAAACCCTCTGATATCGAATGAAGAACAAATTAAGAGGCACATAAAGAACTTTCCCAAACAAACCTAAAAAACAGTAACTGTGTCTATAAAGTTCAGTGTCGAGCTTCTCATTTAACCCTAGTGCACAGTCTAAAAAGCTCAGGTTCTTCAGTTTTTAGTACCTAAGCTACCATGGTTTTCTGTAAGCCAGATTACGCTCTTACTATATTTTGTCAACACTATTTAAGAAAGTTTCTTTTAAAGAAATAATGTTGCAGGGATGCGATTGAAATTAAATAAACCATGCTACTGAAGCAAACAAAATAAGTTACTAATTAATTATCATCACCATTTTTATTACTAAAGAAGGGAGGGAATCATCACCATTTTTATTACTAAAGAAGGGAGGGAATCCTTGAACACTCCTTCACTGTACAGAACTGTGCATGAAGTTCTTAAGTGTCGACATTTTGTAGATAATCGTCGTAAAATACATCCTTTACTCTAACACCCCTGAAAACTAAATTTAAAATCAAAGTCAAACGATAAATATATGAATGACTCCAGGGAAACAACATTTTCTGATTAACATAGTAGGCTCAGAAACAACCAACTAGTTTATGAATAACTTGCAGCCACCTTGAGAAAGGAGGAAATTTAGGAACAATATCCACAAACCCCTATAGATATTTCCATTATTTATCACATGTCTGGGAAAGATGAAATTCTAGCAAGTGAATAATATCCACTCTTATGAGATGATTAGGTGGATTCTGCTGTTACAGATCTTAAAAGCGTGCTTTAACAGAAAGCTTAAAATAATATCAAGTTTTCATTTATCATAGGCTAAGAGCTAAAAAATATACAGCTAATGAAATTAAGTTGGCTTGTTGAACTAAAATAACTCATGACTTGACAGATTGTTAGAGGACTCTGTAAAGTGTTTTGGAAAAAAAAAAAAGCATAGTATGTTTAGTAAACTATAAATACAAAACAAACCCAAGTAAATATGATCAAAGTGACAGACTAATAGCCACAGCTTGGATGGTATAAAAACACATGCCAGTGTTTGCAGTGCGTTCTTTTGAAGCCTTCTGAAACTTTCTTATTAGATACTCATCAATTACCACTGTTAACATTGCTGATTCTAACTTGTCCAAATTGCAGTGTTTCAGTGTAAGAATGCGTGTATTTTTGACATGCAAATAAACTCTTTGCATTGTTGATCTTCGAAAATATTAGATTTGGTTTTCTTTCCTATATTGATAAAACTATACAAAATTACTTCAGTGGAAAAAAAAAAGGAATTTAAATCAAGTCTAGGATATTAAGGAGGCTGTCATTTTCCTGCAACTTACAGATAAGAATAAGTTTGTGTTTTCTCATGAAATGGCCAGATTTTCATATGCTCGTATACTTAATGACTGTAAGTGAAAAAATGTATTACAATTCTAATTAAAAAACCAAATCTTCAAATGAATACTTGGATAAGTGAGCTAATAAAATTTAATAATTATTCCACAACAAAGACTCAGAAAGCAAGAGTCAGTATTTGTTTTGCGAAATGGAATTAGTGGCAGTCATAAAAGAAGAGCAAACATCAAGACTGCACTGCAAAATATACTTTGGTTACAAAAATGTTGAGTGTGACAAAATAACTTTTTCTTATTTCAAGCATCTGACTTGAAAGATCAAATTTCTGTATCGCTGTCACATGAAACAAGCACATTTTCTTTCAATGGCTTTTTTGAAAACATGAAATGGTAGTCCTTTTCTTGGCATTTTGTTGAAAAATCATTGACTGAGGAAATCTCGATGAGGAATCTTGTATATGAGTAAACATACCAATAACCTCCAAATATTGGATTCAACACATTTTCCAATATTACTCAGAGCTGGCTCCTGCAAATGAATGTCAGACCTCTGTTTCTGGATGCTAACACAGGCATGATTCCTACTATTGCTGTGGTACTGTGCGTCAGCTTCTGATGTTTCAAATTCTCTGGAAGAAAGAATTTTTTAATTTATGGCTCTGTTAAGTCATTTCTCTTTCTATTAAGAACTGCAAATTAAAGTACCTCCAAACAGCTATAAAATAGTCTGTCAATAACAGCATAATAATTATTTTGTATAAATTGCAAATGAGAATTCTTCATGAGACACTTTTAAAGGCAGTGCTTTTTCCTTATAATACTTCCTTTACTGTAGGCAAGCATATGTGATATGCGTAAAGTGCTCATTTACTCTTTGAATGCATGAAGACAATTGTGTTTTAGACATATGTTTTAACTACCTATTGACGGAAAACCTAAAAAGAAATAGAAGTCACTTCTAGTCTTGAAACTTACCAATAATACATTCTTATTCAGCAGAAGTAGGTCAGTGCGTTTTAACCATCGCTATGCAGTTCCACGACAGGTTAGGACATTAAGAAGGCAGAGAAAACACTTTATACAAATGAAAAAACAGTATTACCAGATATTCCTAAAACATTATAATTTGCTATTTAATAATGCTGTTTTTCTGTCAAGGCCGCTGTTGACAATAGTTCCTAATGTATGCCGAGTTTACTATCAATGGGCTTTTGAAAAACAGAAAACAGAATGTGTATATTGTGCCAAAGGCACCGAATTTCTTACGGCATCTTAAAATTTCGTAAGATATTTTTCCTAATACTGAAGAACTCCAGGTTTTGTTCAGTTAATGACATGGAAGCATTCTTTATTTACGGCAAGAATGACACATCTAGAGAATTATTAAAGCAACAAGTAAGATTTAACTTCTCAAACTCCAAAGATAGACTAGAGTCTATTTACAAGCATTGTGAGTATCAGAAGGAAAGTATGTAAATAAGCACAACTATTTATCAAACTCTCAGCTTATGTCACCTGTTTAATCACTTGCATGTAAGTTTAATTTTGTGAAGAAGGAACAGTTGCACAAAAGAAAGAGAAACAAAAAACCCCTGAAAAACTAAATCTAGATTACAATTTTATAGTATGTAAGATGTCTTTCCTCTTTGAATGCACACATGACCCATACATGCCTTTTATACCATAATGCTACGACACTTTGTTGATTCAGTTTTGCTGAGGCAACATAATGTTTCCTATAGATACACTTCCAGTGCAATACAATTTTTATGTACAGAAACGTTTTGGTAATGTCTTGCAAATAGATGGCATTAACTGACATACATGTACCTATCTACCAAGTACTGAAGTTGCATTCCTAAATAGTTACCCTTTGTAGCTTTTCCTGCCTTTAGGTTGAGATTTGATCGCAGCAGCAGTAACAACTGCAGATCTTCAAAATATAATCACATTTTTCAGCAGTGTGCATCACTTACTAACTTTTATTTGATTTCCCTCTGGCACCCACAGCTTCAACAAATGTTATCTTCTTGTTCAGTTTTGTCAAGATCACACACATTGCAATAAGCGTTGTAGCTGAGGTTCTCACCAAATAAACACTTTAACTTTACTGTAGCTACTCAGGTGTGCAGTGAGTGTCCTGTCCTGCATTAGAGTGCCAAGCTCAGAAACTGGAATGGCGGAAGGAACCCCGGTTGATTGTGAGCCACTCAAATAACAACACAGTTGTATTGGCTTGGAAATATTTCATTTCTTCTTGGATAATGTCCAAAATCTACTAATTACCTGTCTTCTCTTTTTCTCAGTAATGTAAAGAAATGAAAGGTAGATTGATAACTTAGAGAGACAAATAAGATATGCAAATGAAACTAATATTCCATTAACTATGTTTCTGGAAAGATGTTATAAAATTAAAATCAACCTGACTTTCAGAGGATTAAAGTTTTTTAGACTGAACCACCTAAAAAACAAAGTATTTCTAGAAACCTTAGCCTTGCAAGTCAATTGAATAAAATGAGAAATACCTTATTGAATTAATATGGCTGGCTTTTCTGCTCAGAGAATGCTTCAGAGAAGTTTTATCTTTCATTGAAGTTTCTTTATTATTTAATTTTATAACAGGTGTTTTGCTACCTTTTTTGAATCTATGGATGCACTTACATGTAGTTCAATATTAAATCTTATTATTCAATATATTTTAATTAAAATATTGAATAATTTTGTAGAAGTTATTTGAAGAGCATAGAATACTTTCTTTTCACTGACAAGATGGATTCTCTACTCAGATAGTGGTCCATAATAGGTTATGAATTGAAAATTGTCTGAGGAAAAGGACTAGAGAAGTAGCAAGACTGTCATAGACTTTCCTCTTTAAGACAGGCAGGAACTAGCTGGTGCCTAGTTTATAAGAAGGAAGTTAACACTGTGAATTTGAGAAGATTTGGGTTGAAACATATGTAAAAATGTTCTGAATAACTGAAACCCTTCCTAGAGATGTTGTTAAAGGACCCATATGAAATCTTTTTTATAAAGTGATTCCTTAACTGGTTCCAAGCCTTACCATTATCAAGTATTTTTCCACAAATAAAGTTTTGAAGTAACTGTGGGTTTTTTCACCACATAAATTACAGACTTCTTCAACTCCTATGAATTATTCTGTCCCTCTCCCTTCCTCTTCCCTTCCTCTCCCCCCTATCCCCCCAAAACTGTTGAAGCCAATATGCTTTCACGTATCAAAAGGAGTGGGGTTCAGGTTCTATTTGCTGCTAGAAGCAGAAGTTCAGAAATACCACAAAAAAACCAATAAGTATTATATTATAACTACATCATCTTTTCCTGAAAATTTGTCACGTACTTTCTACAGATGACAGAAAGAAAACTTCATCAATTCAAATATATTCAGACACCACCCTGTCGTGAACTTCAGATTCAGGTACACTTAAGCAGAGCTTCTTGTTGAGTAGTTTTTGGTTTTATTCCTTTTTGTTTTCTTGCAGTGGGAAATTAAAATATATAACAGAAGATTACAAAATATAAATAGTAGCATGATGGTGAAGTTGCTACTGAAATTCCCTTGCTGAAAGTTGAAGATTTAGATTAAAGAAGATATTTGTGAATATATGTCAAATCCTTTATATTGGCTTTGAAGATATTTTTTGTACTAATACATTGCAATATCACATCTTTGAACACTGAAGACTACAGTGAGATGTTACCAAATTTTCAATAAATATTTAGTAACTGTAACAGGAGTAGCATCTTAACTAAAACAGTTGTCTGAATGTCTCACATTCAATGTATTTGAATTTACAACACCTGTTGGGGAAGAAAGTCATTGCCTGTAATCATAAGCTTCCAAGCTTATGATCACGGTTTCCAAGGCTGCACCAAAGGATATATCAGGCCCCTTAATAAAAAAAACCCAACATGTAACTAGGCAGTGATTAATGATTTTTTTTTTTTAAGTTCCTATGCAGAAGAGTCTGAACATGGAATGAGGAGACTGAAGATTATCTTTTATGCCAATGTCCCTTGTGGCAACATAAATAACAAAAGGGTTAACCCTAACAAAGATCAACCTAGTGTTTCCGTCAAAAAACTCCTGTATACCTTTTCCAATTATGGTAAGGGATGTACATAAAACATCACATTTTCTTAGCAATTCTAAGGCAATTAAGAAATCAATGATTGTATCAGAAAATCTTCTGCCACGGAGTTAATCTTATAGATGCACTAAACTTTCAAAAGGGATTCAAAGCAGTCACATGTAGGGGATGCTTTTCTAAGTCCTCTCTGTTCTTTAAAATAGATCTGAAGTACCACAATTTCTGTATCCCAGTACCGGGGCCAAGAAAAAAGCAGACAGAGCCTTAGCAATATCAGACTAATGTATGTCTTTCCTTCTCTGTCTCCTCTTTTCTTATCTTTATCTGTTTGAGGAGTGAAGAAAGAAAATTGTAAGAGCAAGGGACGTGTTTTTATGCACATTTTGAAAAATGTATCTTTTAAAGCCTGGTGACAAATATATGAGTTTTACCCACAGTTATCTGAGACACTCTTATTTGTATCATACTTTTTAACCCCTTTTATTTAGACGGGACAGAAATGGATTATAAAATTACAGTCGTAGGATAAATTTTAAAGTATGTATGGCTATAAATTAGTGCCTGTTTGAATTAGGTACAGTTTGCTGCATATCCAGTAAGGTTTTAAAAATCACCTGATTGTTCTTGTTCTTTCATAGTTCCTAAATCACCCACACCTCCAAATCCATAACTGCTACATTAATTTAGACTGTTACTGAAGAATGGTAAGGACCTTATCTTAAACAGTGAGCGGTTTTCAGTAGTGAGAGCAATTGTGGTTAGTAGCCGTACCCCATTCAAGAGATTCAGAGGACTCCGATGTCTGAGAGATAGCAAGACAACTCTTATCTTCAACAGCAAGTATTGCTTTTTATGGTATGTAAAAAGCAAAGTCAAGAAAGAATTCAAAATTTTCCTTACTATGTTTCTCACATGAAAATTTCCATCTCACTCTCCTGATCAAGCAGAGAAAGCAATAAAATAATGATTAAAGTTCAGCACCTGATATCTCTCTAATGGTATTTTCTAAATATTATCCTGAGGTAATGTAATTTATTCTGCTTATGGCGCTGTTCTACCTATATCTAAATTAAAATGTACCATAAACAGAGCAAACCCCACTTCAAATGAAAAGTCATTCTTGTGCAAAGCAGCATATAAATGACATGCACAGTGTCAACACTGAGGCTCAGGTTTAAACCTGAATCCTGAGTCTTCAGCGCTCAGTGCTGTGAGCTAATGTGAGCATGCTGAACTCATAACGAGTATCCATTTAGGGCTGGCGAAACCAGAGGAAAACTCATAGTCCAAGTCTGACAGAGAGAGGAGAATGACTTGCTTGAGCATGTATGATGTCTGCAAGCACTTGGTAAGAGGGATAGAGTTCCTCTTGCTTATAATTCAAGGCAGTGATCTTACCCTCATTACTTCAATTCAAAAGCAGGCCCTGAATGAGGTCAGCCATAGTGGATGAAGCATGAGTGCTTGCAAGTTAGGAATAAAACTGTGCAATAATAGGGACAAGGGGTCAGCAGGGCATGCTACTCAAGAGAAGCATGGATAAAACTGAAGCAAATAGGTGAACTAGAGCAGATCACAGAATCACAGAATTACAGAATCACAGAATGGTAGGGTTGGAAGGGACCTCTGTGGGTCATCTAGTCCAGCCTCCCTGCCTAAGCAGGGTCACCTATAGCAGGTTGCAAAGGACCTTGTCCAGGCGGGTCTTGAATATCTCCAGAGAAGGAAAATCCACAGCCCCCCTGGGCAATCCATTTCAGTACTGTGTCACCCTCAAAGTGAAAAAGTTCTTCCTCATGTTCAGACGGACCTTCCTGTGCTTCAGTTTGTGCCCATTGCCCCTTCTCCTGTCTCTGGACACCAATGAAAAGAGTTTTGCCCCATCCTCCTGACATCCACCCATAAGATATTTACAGGCATTTACAAGGTCCCCTCTCAGCCTTCTGTTCTTCAGGCTAAACAAGCCCAGGTCCCTCAGCCTTTCCTCGTAGGAGAGATGCTCCAGTCCCCTCATCATCCTTGTCGCCCTCCGTTGGACTCTCTCCATTAGCTGCTCATCTTTCCTGAACTGGGGAGCCCAGAACTGGACACAGTACTCCACATGAGGTCAGAGTAGAGGAGGAGGAGAACCTCCTTCGACCCTTTGACCGCACCCTTCTTCATGCATCCCAGGATCCCATTGGCTTTCTTGGCAGCCAGGGCACACTGCTGGTTCATGGGTAACCTGTAGTCCACCAGCACGCCGAGGTCCCTCTCAATAGAGCTGCTTCATTTGAGTAGATAAATGTTTCAGGTCCACACTGAGGTGCAGATGGAAAAGACAGCATTCTTGTACTCCCTATGCAGCAGAGGCCAGAACAGCTGCGTATAAAATGTACCTCTGTGACTGACTCAAAATTTCTTAGTCTGTTCTTCACGTACAGAAAACGGAATGGCAACCTACTTCCTTGGTTTTAACTCCCTTGCAAAAGAGGGATCTCCTTTATTTTTGTGATAGTAAGGAAAGTAAATATCTACAGAAAATCTCTTTGCTTGACAAGTTTTTATTCCAACTGAAAATAGTTGGTTCCTTAGCATGTGAAAGGGAGACTTGCCCGTATAATTTCTGCATTTTGTGGAATCACCGTGTGTGAACACTGTACTTCATTTCTTCCAGACTAATACCTTTCTGCCAGTACTTATTAATTTCCTTTTTTCTGCTACTACTCTTTGTTATGTTAATAAAAACATTCTTTTTTTCTTCAGGTTAAACGACTTTTTTAGCAGCACATGTTTCCTAGACACAGGCATGCGAAGAGAAGCAATTGATTTTTTGTAATGCTTAATTATTTCTATGTTGTTGACCCAAAGGTTTACTTTTTAAATGCTTCCTTTTCCTCCACATTTTAAGGCAGTATCTTCTAAGCAAAATTTTGTGCATCTGTTAAGCTCCCTGTGTGCTGATATAAACATTGTTCATGGCAAAACCAGTGAGTGTGGCATCTCAGAAGAGCTTCTTTTCCACCTGTCACAGAAAGAATAATAATTCTTTCTGTTCAGTCAAAAAAAAGTCAGCTGGTTTAATCTTGAAACCTAGCGCTGGTTCTTTTTCAGATAATGTAGAATATATCCACTTGTCTCTTGGCTTTACAAATGTTATATGAGATCACTTGAGGCTGCTGCTAAGTAGAATGACAACTACTGAATCAGGACAGATGACAATTGTTCTTATGTTGGAAATCTGAAATGTCACCCAATATTTTCCTTTAGTACCGGTAGGCTGATGGCCTGAGTGGTTCTTTGGAGCTCCAGCACCTAGTCTGGCAATCCTGGCAGATCTGCTCTTATTTACTTAAACAATTGATGAAATCCTCGTTTCCAGAACTGTTGTTTTTCTTGAAATATCTTCCAGTTCGGATTTTCACAAGGAGAGAGATCTTGACAAAACGTTTGGCCAGTCAGTCATGCACTACATGTGCTTGTAGGAAGGTAATCCTTGTGAACTTTTTTTCTCTATTTCGTGTTTTCAGTTTCTCAGTTTATTAACAGAAGTCTCTGCTCACTATCTTCAAAGGGCATGGTTGGGGTCCACTTTACTCTGGTAAAGATTTCTGGTTCCACACAGGAAACTGGATAAGTGCTTTTTTACAGCTGCTAAATGTTTTATAAACTATAGTTTAAGTATTACATAGAAATTTAACCAAGTTAACTACAATTCATATATGTGTTTGAAGTATCATGTATATGCTTTATCTGGAATTCTTAAAAATAGAATGGATAAAATTTTCACAGCTTTAGCCTTTAAAAAAAAAACAACTAAATATGTTTCTGCTCCTTCAAGGCCTATTTGCGTATTATATAATAAACTTCCTAGGAAATATTCCCCAGATAAAACACACAATAGTCTTTTGGACGTGTACCAGAAACTACAGCAACTCTTCCTCCTGTGATTGCCCTAACTTATGTTTAAGAAAGTTGCACTCTGCCTGTGCATCCCAGTGAATTCTCATCCCTGTAAATCCCTAGATATTTGCTGCCATGTAAAACTGTGTCAGCAATAGAAACTGAATGTGCTTACAGCTGTCCAGTCTTTACTCCAGTGTCTATGGAGTTCTCCCAATAGATGAGGGGGATTTATTGAGATTGACCATAGTGCTGAACAGGGCTACACACAGTGTGTTATTGAGTAGGATGTGTTTTGCTGTGTCTTAAAATTCAGTCTGATTTTTCTGTTTTTTTTTCAGAAAATAGATCAAGTTTCTGAGCCCTGAAGGGATCAGACCTCTGCATATTGAAGAGACTTTGCTCTCTATTTGTAGTACCTAACTGCTAGCAAGCAACAGGATTTAGGGGACAGCTCTGTCCTCAGCACTCCTGGTCTACTTTAGGTGGAGATGTCCTGCAAGTACAGGCACTTCACCAGAGAGGTTTACCTGAGGAGGGAGAAGGAAGATGATGGACAGACACCCACAATACTTGACAGGGATACAAGTCAGCGAACAGAGGAATCATTTCAAAAATCCTGTTTTCTGTGTCTATCTGACGCTGAATTTACACTTCATGCTGGCAGAATTACACAAGTAAGTATTCACAGCCCTGTTCAGCCTCAATTCAACTGAAATCAATGCCAAGAGTTTTTTACTATGCTTCAGATAAGAATTCTACATATTCATTTTTAAAATACCTAACAGTTTCTCTAAAAAGTGATGTCAGGAGTTGACATGTTACATTGATGCCTAATAAACAACAGAATGACAGGCACACTGAGGTAGAGTATTGCAGCTCTGTATTCCTTTAGCTACTAGAAATCTTGGCTTTTATTAAACACTTGGTAAGGACAATGTCAGAACTTGCCTACAGCTACACTATATTAATGGAATCACAAATATAACCTTACTATCGAGAAGTAGTGTGTGTGTGGACCAGGACTAACAGCTCCTTTCTTTTATTGCAGAATTCCCACATTGTTTCCTGATACATCTGTTTCTTCCATGAAAAATAATTGATGCAGTCATTCACTTTCTTTAGGGCATTCACCAGTGCATCACTAGCAACAGATTGGTTAATACCAAAACTGCCTCTGAAAAGGTCATCAATGTCAAAAATAACACTCTTACTATTGGTTTGCCAAGTTTACACAAGGCATGTTTATGCTTGGTCTAATCTTCTACATTTAATTCAAGAGAAAGTGCAAGAAACTAGACATAAACTTTTGTGGTATTATGAAAGTATGTCTATTTTATCACACAAAATGAAACACTAGCATGCAGAAAAGTGATGAATATATAAAAGGTAGAGAAAGGTTTTGTACCTGATTAGTAGAATTGCACTTCCTGACATTCTGCACATTTTTATGTGGGGATTACAACAGGCTGCGGTGTGACATAACCTTAATTTTTATATAGAATTATGTATTGTCATTGACTAATCCTGGATACAAACTTCTTGTTTATTTGCCAGGTACACAAAGAAAACTAAGAATGCTTTCCATAATGGGACTACACTTTCAGAAAACCATAAAATAGTCTTCTATGTGAGGTGATTTTTTTTTTCGTATTAACAGAAATATTTATTTCAGTACTTGGGGATTGAAGACCTCTTTTTTATTACAGCTAGTATACTCTTTTGTTCAGTTCTGTGTTTCCACAGGAGCACAAAAGATATCACTGTGCAGTATAGAAGAAGTTCAATTAGGGTGTGATCAATTCATGGCTGATTATTGGATAAAGAATTACAGGAAAATTAAAAAAGTGGTTATTATATAAAATACAAAAGATGTATGCTAGGGTTCCAAATTAAATGGAATTTAATAAACCCTATGACAATCCAGGTCTGCTGCTTAAACTCATAAGTCAGAGTATCATTGCAGCTAATAGAAAACACTTGTATATTGCCGCATTAAAGGGTTAAAGGGCTTCAAGGAGTCTCGTAAGTGGCAAAGAGGGAAAGCCCTTCCACTGGGTCACAAAGTTTAGGGTGGACCCAGTTACTTTCTAAACTTCTCAGAGAGGACCCTAAGTGCGGCTGAATCTACTTCTAGTCCCAGACTTAGTCAATGCTTTATGTCCAAAGGGTTAGATATGTAGCCGCTATCAGAGTCAAGGTTTGCCTGTCAGAGTCCTCTTAGGGACTTTCATTGAAACAGCTTTGCAAAGTTCAAACAACAGGAAATTTATTCAAGCAACAGATACCACAGATTCACAGAATGACGTAATCACAGAATCACAGAATCACAAAACGGTATGGGCTGGAAGGGACCTCTGTGGATCATCTAGTCCAACCTCCCTACCTAAGCAGGGTCACCTATAGCAGGTTGCAAAGGACCTTGTCCAGGCGGGTCTTTAATATCTCCAGAGAAGGAGAACCCATAAACCCCCTGGGCAACCCATTCCAGTGCTCTGTCACCCTCAAAGTGAAGAAGTTCTTCCTCATGTTCAGACGGACCTTCCTGTGCTTCAATTTGTGCCAGTTGCCCCTTCTCCTGTCTCTGGACACTAATGAAAAGAGTTTGGCCCCATCCTCCTGACACCCACCTATAAGATATTTACAGGCATTTATAAGGTCCCCTCTCAGCCTTCTGTTCTTCAGGCTAAACAAGCCCAGCTCCCTCAGCCTTTCCTTGTAGGAGAGATGCTCCAGTCCTCTCATCATCCTTGTCGCCCTCCGTTGGACTCTCTCCATTAGCTGCTCATCTTTCCTGAACTGGGGAGCCCAGAACTGGACACAGTACTCCACATGAGGCCTCAGTAGGTCAGAGTAGAGGAAGAGGAGGAGAACCTCCCTCGACCTGTTGGCCGCACCCTTCTTCATGCATCCCAGGATCCCAATGACCTTCTTGGCAACCAGGGCACACTGCTGGTTCATGGGTAACCTATCATCCACCAGCACACCCAGGTGCCTCTCCACTGACCTGATCTCCAGCAGGTTCGCCCTGAGCCTGTACTAGTGCATGTGGTTGTTCCTCCCCAGGTGCAGGACCCTGCACTTGCATTTTTTGGACTTCATTATGTTCCTCTCTGCCCGAATCTGCGTCCTGTCCAGGTCTCGCTGAATGGCAGCACAGCCTTCTGGTGTACCCACCACCCCTCCCAGTTTTGTGTCATCAGCAAACTTGCTGAGGGTATACTCTAACTCTTCATCCAGGTCATTGATGAAGAAGTTGAATAAGACTGTGTTCTGGTTCAGCTGCCACCGGCAAAAAAAGCGCCACGTGGCCACCCCTTCCCTCGCCAGGGTGCGGAGGAGAATAGAAAGAAACAGACAGAAAACTGGTGGGTCCGGGATAAGGGCAGTTTAACAGAACAGCAAACAAAGGGAACAGTAACAACAACGATACAGAAAAGGAGAAAACAAGGCAAAACAGACCGCACAACAGAGCCACTCTCTCGAACCGCCGCAGCTGAACGCTCCCGAGCTGCGTGTGAGTTTCCACCGCACCGCACCGCCCACCGGAACCCAACATGACGGCACGTGGTATGGAATACCCTGCTCTGTTTGGCCAGGTTGGCGTTGGGTCAGCCCACCCGGCTGTGCCCCTTCCTGGATTCTGGTGCAAATTAACCCTGTCCTGGATGAATCCAGGACATTATCCACCCCTTATTCCATACTATCTACATCGTGCCCAGGTCCCCCATTGTCCAGTTGATCACCACCACTTCTCCTGTCTCCAGATATCATTCCCTTAGTCTATGGATCATCACTCTAAAGTGTCCGTTGAGTTCATTTAATCCATGACTTCAGGCTCCATCTGCCGTAACGGTCTTCTGTGGCAGGAGAGGTGACATGTGGTGATTGTTTGTCACTTGCTGCATCTGGAGCTCACGGCTGGTGTATCCAGTGCGGCCCGTTCCCACAGTCTGCAGGTTGGAGACGTCGAACTCGATGAAGTTGCTGGGTGCCACTTGTTGAAAACCAGGTCCAGTCCCATCATCACTATGCTCTGCAGGGTTTCATCAAAAAAAGTCCATTCTTCTTTAATCTGGACGATTCTTACTACGATACTACTGGTACAAAATATAACAATTATAGCAGTGATAACAGACAGTGAAAGGGTTATTTAACAATTAACTTTATAAAATTTATTTATGGACTATTCTCGCCCAAAATCAAATTCCCATCAGGTACACATTGGACTTCCCCATCCTTCCGCATTACCCACCAGGTACACCCAGGTCCTTGAGCAAAAGCAATCCCCCGGACGGGCTTGCCTTTGCCTGAGGCAGGACTAACCCAAACTGTCTTCCCTAACATGTTCCACATGTGCACTACAGGGACTTTATCCCCTTCTACAGGGCGCTGAGATTTTGACTGGGCAGGACCAGCCCGGTTGGTGGATCCCCTGGTGTTAACCAACCAGGTGGCCTTTGTAAAATGGATATCCCAATTTTTGAAAGTCCCATTCTCCGTTGCTCTCAAAGTGGTTTTTAGCAGCCCATTGTACCGTTCGATCTTTCCAGAGGCTGGTGCATGGTAGGGGATATGATACACCCACTCGA
Organism: Opisthocomus hoazin; assembly: GCF_030867145.1. NCBI lineage: Eukaryota > Metazoa > Chordata > Aves > Opisthocomiformes > Opisthocomidae > Opisthocomus > Opisthocomus hoazin. Next base: position 112,457,392 of record NC_134414.1, on the reverse strand, counting down.
TACCATGTTGCTTGGCCCAGGTGTCTATGAGGCTGTTGCGAAAGTGAGTCCCGTTGTCCGACTTAATTCTTTCAGGAGTACCATGTCGCCACAGGACTTGCTTTTCAAGGCCCAGGATGGTATTCCGGGTGGTGGCATGGGGCACAGGGTAGGTTTCCAGCCATTCGGTGGTGGCCTCCACCATTGTGAACACATAGCGCTTGCCTTGGCGGGTTTGTGGTAGTGTGATGTAGTCAATCTGCTAAGTCGCCCCATATTTGTATTTTAGCCATCGTGCTCCATACCACTGAGGCTTTACCCGCTTGGCTTGCTTGATTGCAGCGCATGTTTCACATTCATGGATAACCTGTGCGATGGTGTCCATGGTCAAGTCCACCCCTCGGTCACAACCCCAATTGTATGTCACGTCTCTTCCTTGGTGGCCCGAGGTGTCATGGGCCCACCGAGCTATAAAGAGTTCACACTTATGTTGCCAGTCCAAATCCACCTGAGCCACTTCAATGTTGGCAGCCTGATCCACCTGCTGGTTGTTCTGATGTTCTTCAATGGCCCAGCTCTTAGGGATGTGGGCGTCCACATGACAGATTTTTACAACCAACTGCTCTAGCCGGGCAGCAATATCTTGCCACAATGGGACAGCTCAGATAGGTTTGCCTATGCGCTGCCAGTTGTTCTTCCATTGCTGCAGCCACCACCACAAGGCATTGGCCACCATCCAGGAGTCAGTGTAAAGACAGAGCACTGGCCAATTCTCTTGACTGGCAATGTCTAAAGCCAGCTGGATGGCTTTCACCTCTGCAAACTGACTGGACTCACCTTCTCCCTCGGCAGTTTCCGTGACTTGTCGTGTAGGGCTCAATACAGCAGCCTTCCAGCTCCGCTGCTTCCCCACAATGCAACAGGAGTCATCCGTGAACAGGGCATACTGTTTCTTATCTTCTGGTAGCTGGTTATACAGTGGGGCCTCTTCAGCATGTGTCACCTCCTCCTCTGGCGATGCTCCAAAATCTTTGCCTTCTGGCCAGTCCATGATTACCTCCAGAATTCCTGGGCGAGTGGGGTTTCCCATTCAGGCGCGCTGGGTGATCAGCGCAACCCACTTACTCCACGAAGCATCAGTGGCATGATGCGTAGAGGGGACCCTCTCTTTGAACATCCAGCCCAGGACCGGCAATCGTGGTGCTAGGAGGAGCTGTGCTTCAGTGCCGACCACTTCTGAAGCAGCTCGAACGCCTTCATATGCTGCCAGAATCTCTTTTTCAGTGGGAGTATAGCGGGCCTCGGATCCTTTGTATCCGTGGCTCCAAAACCCCACGGGTCAATCTCGAGTCTCCCCTGGTGCTTTCTGCCAGAGACTCCAGGTTGGGCCATTCTGCCCGGCTGCGGTGTAGAGCACGTTTTTAACATCTTGCCCTGACCGGACTGGACCAAGAGCTACGGCATGAACTATCTCCCGTTTAATCTGTTCAAATGCCTGTCGTTGCTCAGGGCCCCACTCAAAATCATTCTTCTTCTGGGTCACTTGATAGAGAGGGCTTACAATCTGGCTGTAATTTGGGATGTGCATCCTCCAAAAACCCACAACACCTAAGAAGGCCTGTGCTTCCTTTTTGCTGGTTGGTGGAGACATAGCTGCTATCTTGTTCGATGACATCCATTGGGATTTGACGGCACCCATCCGGCCATTTTATCCCCAAAAACTGGTTCTCTTGTGCAGGTCCCTTGACTTTACTTCGTTTAATGTCAAAACTGGCTTTCAGAAGGATCTGAACTATTTTCTCCCCTTTCTCAAAAACTTCCTCTGCGGTGTCACCCCATACAATGATGTCATCGATGTACTGCAGATGTTCTGGAGCTTCACCCTTTTCCTGTGCAGTCTGGATTAGTCCATGGCAAATGGTGGGACTTTGTTTCCACCCCTGGGGCAATCGATTCCAGGTGTACTGGACGCCCCTCCAGGTGAAAGCAAACTGTGGCCTGCACTCTGCTGCCAAAAGGATGGAGAAGAATGCATTAGCGATGTCTGTTGTCACATACCACTCGGCTGCCTTTGACTCCAGCTGATACTGAAGTTCTAGCATGAGTGGCACGTCAGCAGTCAGCGGTGCTGTGACTTCATTCAGGCCACGGTAGTCTATTGTCAGTCTCCACTCTCCAGTAGATTTTCTCACTGGCCATATGGGACTATTAAGGGAGAGCGAGTTTTGCTGATCACTCCTTGACTCTCCAGCTGGCAGATCAGCTGATGAATGGGGAGAAGGGAGTCTCGGTTGGTACGATATTTTCGCCGGTGTACAGTTGTGGTTGCGATTGGCACCTGTTGTTCTTTAACTCTCAGCAACCCCACAACGGAAGGATCCTCTGAGAGACCAGGCAAAATGGACAGCTGTTTAATTTCTTCCGTCTCCAAAGCAGCTATGCCAAAAGCCCACCGATACCCCTTTGGGTCCTTGAAATACCCTCTCCTAAGGTAGTCTATGTCAAGGATGCACGGAGCCTCGGGGTCATTTACAATGGGGTGCTTCTGCCACTTCTTCCCAGTGAGGTTCACTTCAGCCTCCACTACACTCAACTCTTGGGACCCCCCTGTCACTCCCGAAATGCAAATGGACTCTGACCCTTTGAAATCTGATGGCATTAAAGTACACTGTGCACCAGTGTCCACTAGAGCTTTATAATCTTGTGGATCTGACGTGCCAGGCCACCGAATCCACACCGTCCAATAAACGCGGTTGTCCCTTTCCTCCACCTGGCTGGAGGCAGGGCCCCTCTAATCCTCGTCAGAGAATTTGCTGCTCACCTGCTGTAAGAATGACTTCGAGGTCCCTTCCAGAGGATCGGAATCAAGATCAAACTGTCTACCTGTTATGGAAAGCTGGCTACTGGAAACTGGAGCGGCATTTTTCCTAACAGAATCCCCTTTGGTGATTGTTTTACCTCGCAACTCACGCACTCGTGCCTCTAGACTTGAGGTGTGTGTTCCATCCCACTTCCTCATGTCCTCTCCGTGATCACGCAGGTAAAACCACAGGATGCCCCATAGTTTGTGGCATCTGTACTCTCTGCCATGAGCAGAGAAATACTTGCCCCTAACAGCTGAGATGTGGGCCCGCACAGGTAGGGAGCAGGACATATCCTCTTTGAATTGCTGGAACTGCTGCGACAATTTATTCACAGCTGAGACAAGGGAGGAAGAGAGACTTTCCTCATATTGCCGGAGTCGGACAGCCACCTCATCCACTGTTGGTGCCTCCTTACCTATCCAGTTTACAACTGCCAGTGAGTTGGCATATGAGAATGGTGCGCTACACACAAACTTCCTCCACATAGATGCTGTGCAGTGGACTTCATCTGGGTCTGTGGGTAACTGCTCATTGTCTGTTTCATAGTAAACCAGCTCCCGCACAGCTAATTCCCTCAAGTACTGAATACCTGTTTCCATATTGGTCTACTTGCCAGGGTAGCATACAAAATCGTCACTGAAGGGGTACCTCTCCTTCATGCCTGACAGAAGTCTCCTCCAGAGGCTGAGGACTTGTTCCTTCTTCCCAATGGCCTTGTCAATGTCCCCGTCCCTGGCCAGGGATCCTAGGTCCTTGGCTTCCTTGCCCTCTAATTCCAAGCTGCTGGCCCCGTTATCCCAGCACCGCAGCAGCCAGGTGACAATGTGCTCGCCTGGGTGGCGGCTGAAGTCTTTCCGCATGTCTCGCAGCTCACTCAGGGACAGGGACCGGGTGATGATCTCTGTCTCTATCTCCCGCGATGACCCTGGCTCATCATCATTCCTCCCGGAGCAATCTGCTCTCTTTGCATCTTTCTTTAGTTTTACGGGGGCGACTGCTACCAGCACAGGATTGTTATTGGGCTCAGCCGCGATGCCTGCAGCTGGAGCTGGGGCTGGAGCAGCTGCCGTGCCTTCCGGGCAAACCGGGGCCGCCCCTGCGGCTGCGTCCGTGGCAGTGGTGTTGCCGGTCAGGGGCGCTATGACTGTCTGCTGGGCTGGAGGGGCTGCAGGGCCGGCTGGGGGGACAGTGCCAGTTGCAGTGCCTGCCACTCCGTTTCACCCCCCCTTCCCTTTAGGGCACTGAACAGTGTTAAACAAGGCAGCTCGGTAGGCATGGGCCAGACCCCAGCACGTTGCTGTAATTCCTGTCTCTCTGGAGTTCCCAGGGTGGCAGCACACTTTTTGCAGGTATTTTACTAGTTTGTTGGGATTCTGTACTTGCTCAGGGGTAAGTTTAAAAAACACCAGGGGTGCTCACTGCCCTAGGTACTTGCCCATGCTGTCCCACACACCCAGCCACTCACAGCTATCTGGCCCCGGGGCAGATCTCTGCACGATGTTCTTAACTACTTGTTTAACCCTAAACAAGACCCAAAACCCATTCAGGAGGCAGAACAATAGGAGAATGCTGGCCTGAGCATCCCACGGGTACTCAAAATTCTCAAAAGCCATTAGGACTAGCCTGAGGGAGAGAGGGGGGGGTGAAAGATTGTGGGAAGGTATCCCCTCCGGTTTTCCCAACAGATTGGGTTTGATCATTAACAAATTCTAAGACATAGGATCCGAGGTACAGAAATGACCACAGTGCCGCATGCAAATACAAGCTTAATTTCATGCACAGTTATGTTATCATTCCATAAGTCGATATCGTACAGTACAGTAAAATCATAATCCTGATCCTTTTTCTCGTGATAATGAACAGCATGGCAGTGAACACATACTGCAAATAAGGATTCAAAAACCACAGCCATCTGATCAAAGTCAGCAACGTTTTTTACCGGTGACTATTTAACTAACACAATAAATGCGTATAACAAAATTTAACAAAATCTAGGAAAATTGTTTTAACACCCGCTGATCAGCCCTGCCGTTATCTCCACTCCACGCTTGGGCGCCAATTAAAATGTTTTGGTTTCGGCTGCCGCCAGCAACAAAAGCGCCACGTGGCCGCCTCTCCCCCTGCCGGGGTGCAGAGGAGAATGGAAAGAAAAAGAGGCAGAAACCGGTGGGTTGGGATAAGGGCAGTTTAACAGAACAACAAACAAAGGGAACAGTAACAACAACAATAGAGATAAGGAGAAAACACGACAAAACAGACTGCACAACAGAACCGCTCTCTCAAACCACACCGCCGCTGCATGCTCCCGAGCCGCCAGAGAGTTCCCGCTGCGCAGCCCCCTCCCCCACCGGAACCCAGCATGCCGGCACATGGTATGGAATACCCTGCTCTGTTTGGCCAGGTTGGGGTTGGGTCAGCCCACCTGGCTGTGCCCCTTCCTGTATTCTGCTGAAAATTAACCCAGTCCTGGATGAATCCAGGACATGCGACCACGCACAGATCTTTAATTCTTCCTGCTTGTTGCCCATGCTGTGTGCATTGGTGTACAGACAGATTCGGGATTGCCATTGATAAATGCACTATCTACAAATATTGAGCTCAAGTTAATAGTTCTGCTCTTCAGTTAATATTTTCCCAGGGATATATCAGACAAAGTTAGAGGCATGACTCTTACCAAAATGACGTCCCTTCTTGGGCAGGAAGAGAGGTTCAGGCTCGTCAACCCATTCATCATCTAAGGTTTTCTCTTGGCTCCTCCTCTGAAGAGGGTTTTCAAGTGCCATATTTTATACTTTTGATAAATCTTTGACAGACCTTGGTGAGGCGGTGCTAAGTCAATTGTTATTTGTTGACTGGCTCTTGGCATAGCATGTTGTGTTGTCAGAAGTAGGACTCAGAGGTTCAGCATGTTCTTGGGGCGGGGACCTTAGTACATGCTTACAGGAGGCCTTTGTCACACCCCAGGTGTCACTTAGTTGATAGTGGTGGTCACCCATTACTTCTGGCTGAGAAGTGAAGCTCAGTTTTTTATATGGAGTTTCGATGGATGCTATCCGAAAAACTTCCTTCTTTTTACCCCTGAAAGACAAAGGAGAGGAAGACCTTTCAACTAAATAAAATAGGTTGTCTTTTAATATTGATTATGTATGACTGAGAATAATTGTGTGAGTCTGTCAGTTCAGATGTTTTGAGAAAGCTTTCTGAAGGTTAAAACATTCACTGTAAGGGCAGCTTAATGCAGAGCAAACATCTATTCATTAATTCATACTTGTTGTGGATGGAAGTGCATAAAGAAGATGCTTTAGCATGACTAAGTCACCCCGATACTGAAATATTGCGCTGGTAGTCAAATGCATACATTTGCCATCTTGTAAAGATGATCATAAAAAGTATTTTTAGTGTCATAATAAAAAGAAGTGTAATAACTCGAAAATGAAATTTACGTAATCTTCTTTTTTTCTAAGTTGTGAAGGAGATTTAAAGAAATCAAAGTGGACAAAAAAAACAACTAGAATCTGATAAGAAGCTACAATAAGACCTTCCAAAATGTTTTGGTATAACAGGAAATTAATTTTTAATATTAAAGGTTCCATTATATTCTGAGTGCCAGAAGAAAATAGGAATGAATGTTTTTGAATAAATATATTCCATACTTCAGACAGGTAAGTTGATCTAATGTGGACATATATTAATAAAAGATATTAAAGTGAAGATTAGTAAAATAAAAAAAAAATTATAAAACATTACTGTTGTAATAATTAGGTTCAAACAGCTATCTTTTCCTTCCTTTGACTTTAACAACTGAAATTGCAGCCTTTTTTCAAATCGCCTATACAATTTGAAGCTAAGTGCAAAACCTGACATTACTCTTTATTTCTGTATCTAGACCAAAATTTGATAACATCTGGAATAATTTAAATTTTTGCCAACAAACCAGAAAAAAAATATGTCAATCAAAGGTGGGTTTTTTTCCTCTTGAAAAGTAAGGACGTATCTTGGTTCCATTAAAATAAATAGGAATTTTCCAACTAGATTTACTAGATCCATGCTCTTCTGACAGTCTCATATCTCTGTACCCCTGCCATGAACATTAGTAATAGAATGCTTTAGTAGTCCCTAAGTATTGACCTGAACTGCTAGCTTTGTACATTGCACATTGATCCTTGTGTTTTAAAAGGGATATTCGTGAGAACAGAGATCTCTTACTTTTCTTGCTATCTGCTCACAAGGCTTTCAGATTCAGTAATGCTCTGCACACACTTTGAATTTTTCTTCAGAGGTGAGGTCTGAAGATGAATATACGAAGTAACAGTACAAAATACAGCAGAATATCAGAAGAGATATACCAAAACTCCAATATGTTCAGAGAAAAGATGAAGTATGAAACAGATTCCATATGAGAAAAATTTGAATATCCAAAGTTCCTTAGCTTGGAAAGAAATATTTAGAAGGATATAATGAAGTTCTACAAAATCGCGAAGAACTAGTTATTCTAAACAAATATAGGGAAATTTTTTCATGGAACAAGTAGCAGCATCCATAAGGAACTTGTCAAAATGTATCACAGATGCAACCTGTAGATGCAGATACCTGACTTGTTTTCAGACTTGTCTAAGTGTCTGCTCATGGCCACAGCAGGAGGCGGAACGCTGGGCTAGATGGAGTCTCATTTTGAACCGGTGTGGATGTTTTTGGGTTCAGTTTGAGGAAGCAAGACTGAAAAGAATAGTCAGTCTGAGGATACAACAAACCATCTTTTATGCCTAACTGTACTCCAGTCCAGAAAAGTATTTCTCAAATGTTTAATTTGAGCATCATTTGCAAATTGCCATATTGATCTAGGTGTCAGGGGAAGAAACCATTCTGAATATTTCATTTGATCACTTAGGTAATATAGTATCAAGGATTTCATACAAAACTTCATTCATTCATTCAAGGCAACATGTTCAAATCAAGCACGAATTTGACAGCTGTTTTGACGTAAGAAATAGAAGTGCTAGGTCAATATTCTGTCCAACTCTCTTCTTTCAGCTCTAAGGACCATGACATAGTCAAATTACCCTGCTCTTACTGTTTCTCAGAAAATACGTATATGGTAATCAGAGGTGCATCTTATCACAAAGTAAGTATACAGTGTTGTTGATGTGGTCTGTCAGCAGGAAATGCGTCGACATCTCAGCCAAGTCAGCAGCCCACACTGTCTTCCATTCTGCTGTGGCTGGATTGGGAACTGGTACGCAGTCTAACTGCTCTGAAACTTGTTTTCAACTCTGCATCTGGTTTAAAAGGCACTGAAGGTGCGTCCAATTATTGCATTTTTCTTTTGAAACTTACATACCCAAGCTTTTGTCTATTATTCCCTTTTTTTTTCTTCTCATCCATTCAGTAGTCTGTCCTCAGTTTAATGCTTTATATTTAAAAGTTCTTACCTCTGTCTTCCGTCCACCTTTAACTTTAGTTCTTCTGAAAACACATTTTTTTCAAGATATGTGATGCTCATTTTTAAAACCTGGACTGTAGTTTTATAGTATAAATGCATATGAAAAACTAGGAGTAGTCTGTCCAGAAGAGGGCCACCCATATAGCAACAGGTATTGAGGGCAAGACTTCTGAGGAGCAGATGAGGTCACTTGGTTTGTTCAGCTTGGAGAAGAGAAGGCTGAGGGGTGACCTCATCACAGTCTACAGCTTCCGCAAAGGGGGCAGCAGAGGCTGAAGTGATGATCTCCGCTCTCTGGTGACCAGTGATAGGACATGAGGAAATGGAATGAAGCTTCATCAGGGGAAATTCAAACTAGATGTTAGGAAAAAGTTCTTCACTGAGAGGATGATCAGTCACTGGAACAGACTCCCCAGGCAAGTGGTCATGGAACCAAGCCAGTCGGAGTTCAAGGAGTGTATGGACAACACTCTAGTCTTATGGTTTAGTTTTCTTCTTTTTCTTTTTAATTAATCTTTTGAAAAAATAATCAAGCTAGGGCAAACATCAAGTGGGAAATTAAATTAAAGACCTGAGAAATTCAGCTAAAGACTTATGATATGACTAACTGAAAGAACTGGAAAACAGAGTCATATAAAAGAAAATGATGAATGGCCTTTGTTATTGGAAAAATATGGCTTCTCCCTATATCAAGAACTGTATTTACCTCTGAAGGTTATTTTATGTTAGGGATAATTTTCATTCCAAATAAATGAAACCCATTAGGTTAAGATGGTTGAGTCACCATCCCTGCAGAAATTTAAAAGACAAGTAGATGTGGCACTTAGGGACAGACTTTCACGGTAGACTTGACAGTGTTATATTTATGGTTGGACTTGATGATCTTAAGGGTCTTTTGCAACCTGAACAGTTTCATGATACTAAGAAATACTTTGCATGCCGATACAAAACATCATGTTGAAAACATTTAGAACAAAACTGGAGTTTGGCAAAAAAGGCAAAATATCTTTTTAACACTTTTTACTGTCAGCAACATTGTCATAAATTTCTTCTTAGGTTGCTTATTAATTTATACAATAAGCTGTTCCATTTGAAGTTACATTTTTCTGTAGCAGGTAATAATTAATATGATTTAAGTATAAGATCATAGCACTTCATCAGAAAGTAAAGACATTGAAGAAATTAATGAAACCAGATAGTAATATACATTTTCATTCCCTAATGTTATGACAGGCTAAGAACATATGTAGTAATTACTATTTAATGTCTCTCAGGAGAATTTATTGCTAATGTAAGTTAAAAAGACATTAAGGGTGAAAAGAGTTTGCTTATTTAAATCAAAATTATTTGTAGTCAACATGGATATCACTTTCTTTAATATCTAGTTAGAAAACAATAATAATTTTCAGGTTTCATTAATTCATGAAATTGTTAGTTGTTGTTAGCTCAAGTTACCACTTAATATATCCTGAGTTTCTTGATGGCCAAGCACTCCTCCTCAGTAAGAGTTAACAACAAAAATATGTGAATAAGCCTTCTGTTCTCTTAATTTTAAATGTCCTTGTGCTTTGTTATAAGAATTTGTATGACACTGTTATTGAAAAACATAAACAGCTTTTTTCTAATAAAGCAATTTAACTCAAAAATCTGAAACCTGAACAATCCAATGTTTTATATACAAAAATACAATTGAAAGATATGTGAAAGCTTTTATTTACAAATTATAGGTCATTTAAAATAAGATTTACTTTTATGAATTGTAATGTTTCCTTTTATAATTTCCTTTAATGACATCAAAAAAGTAAACAGAGATTGCAAACATTAGATACAAGTATACTTTCTTCTTAAGTTGTTCCATTAAGGCGATACTAATTTCTTCTCTCACACAGCACCCAAAAAAGCATACTAGTTAGTTACTGTACAAAATGGGTAGTTATTCTGGATATATTTTAGAGAGGAGCAAAGGAAATATATTCTGAAAAATTGACTTATTTTTGCCACCATAATTTCTTTGATATCTCTAGATGCAGTGAAGGACTGATCAGAAGTTATATCCAAGAAATAAGAAAACATGTTCCAGATAATCCAGACTTTCAATTGCACTGGAAACCAAACAAAAATCAAATGAGACATTGCTGAGAACTTTGTGAAATCAAATCAGTTCTCATCATCCCAGCTTTTCCAGTTACTAGCTGTGATGGGTTGATCTTAGCTGGATGCCAGATGCCAACCAACCCACTCTATCACTTACCTTGCTCAGCTGGACAGGGGAGAGAAAATATAGTGAAAGGCTCATGGGTTGAGATAAGGACAGGGACAGATCACTCACCAGCTACTGTCACGGGGAAAGGAAACTCAACCGGGGAGATTTAATTTATTACCAATCAAATCAGAGCAGGGTAATGAGAAACAAAAACTAAATCTTAAAACCCTTTCACCCCACCCCTCCCTTCTTCACCGGCTCAACTTCACATCTGATTTTCTCCACCTCCTCCTCCCAAGCAGCACAGAGTGGCAGGGAAGGGGGATTACGGTCAGTTCATCACACCTTTTCTCTGCTGCCCCTTACTCCTCACTCTCTTCCCCTGCTCCAGCATGGGGTGCCTCCCACTGGAGACAGTCCTCCATGAACTTTTCCAATGTGAGTCCTTCCCATGGACTGAAGTTCTTCACAAACTTCTTCAGCATAGGACATTTGCATGGGGTGAGGTCCTTCAGGTGCAGACTCTTCTTACGTTGGTCCTGCACGGTGTCACAAGTCCTGGCAGCACACCTCGATTGTGGGCCTGTCTCTCCGTGGGCCCACAAGTCCTGCTAGGAGCCTACTCCAACACAGACTTCCTACAGGGTCACTGCCTCTTTTGGGTGCATTCATCTGCTCTGGTGTGGGGTCCTCCACAGGCTTCAAGTGTATATCTGCTCCACTGTGGACCTCCATAGGCCGCAGCAGGACAGCCAGCCTCTCCGTGGTCTTCCCCATGGGCTGCAGGGGAATCTCTGTTCTGGCATCTGGATCGCCTTCTCTCTCTCCTTCTTCATTGACCTTGGTGTCTGCAGAGTTGTTCTCTCATACATTCTCACTCCTCTCTCTGGATGCTGTTGTGCAGGAGTTTTTTCCCTTCTTAAATATATTACCACTGAGGCAATACCACTGTCGTTGATTGCCTCGGCCTTGGCCAGTGGTGGCTCCATCTTTGAGCTGGCTGGTATTGGCTTTATCAGGCATAGGGAAAGCTTCTAGCAGCTTCTCACAGAAGCCACCCCTGTAGCCCTCCTACTACCAAAACCTTGACACACAAACACAATACACTGGATAAGTAATTTATGTGTATTAAAAAGCATCTTGAAAAGGAGCTTAATTTAAACAAGAAAATAATAGTAAAATTTCCTTTCTGCAAGGAGACTTTCCAAGGCTGGTTTCTGAACACTTGCATACATACAAATTTACGTGTATCCAAGTACTGCTTCTTTTCCTTTTGCGAGACTGGTACCCTTTCTGCCCTGGTTATATCTGACCTCACTTATTATTAAGGAAAGATATTTTTATTCCTGTAAAACACAAGTGCAAGTAATGTCTTTACAAGGTACTTTAAACCACTAATATTTTTTTACTTTGAGTCATATGTATGTTTTGACTCGACGTTCTGCAAGTAGTATCAAACCATGACATTCTCCAGGACACGAGCTCTTGGGCGACTATGACGACCCACAGCTAAACTGCAGCCGCGTGTCCACTTGTCCCTCATAGCAGCGGCCAAGCAGTGCGTTCTGCAGGCAGATGGTAGCTCTCTGGACTTAGATGTTTCAGTCATGTAATTCCAAGGTAACGAAAGGAAGAATCTTGTTTGGCAACATTTCTATGGAGCCAGAGAGACTTGTCTAAGCTCTGTTCGTTCCTTATGATGATGTGGAAACATGTTAATTTTCCAATATGAATCAACCTCCATGTAACTCTTCAAAGTTTATTTGATGCAGCCTATATTAGCCAGAGATTTGAGATGGGTCTAATAACGTCCCCAATTGCCTTTGAACTGTAAAGTCAGTTATACTGGATGAGCAGCTTGGAACTAAACACTTCAAACAACTTTTTTTCACAGAAGATTTTTACAACATAAAAGACATTGTAAAGAAATATATCCCTATGCTCTGTGTACTCACAAGTAGACCTTTTCTTTCAGACTTAGATTCAAACAACCAGCTCAGTTACTTTCCAGGTTGCTGAAAACTTTGCCCAGTGCCTGTTTCTACCTAGAAAATATCATCTTTCTATCTCTCTGCTGAGCTGCCTGTGTATCTGTTCCCTGCTCTTCTCAGCAGGCTCCTTTATGTCATATATCAGGTCAATAAAGGTAGGTCTTGGTTAGTAGAAGTGAGGTTCACCCAAAACTGGTGTGATAAAAAACAGAAATATGATAATGTAACAGAACATGACATTCTAAATTATTTAGAGAGATAAAACATGAAATGGCTGATATAATAAGAGCATACAATAACACTTTGAAAACAGTTTCTATTGCATAAGATGAGAAGGTAACAAATACTATCACTTTTTTGAGGGCTTTTGGTATTATCTTGGAAAATTTATACAGCTATATACCCCATGTGTGCCTAGCAAGTTACTTAGCATATTTTCTTTAACCAGACTAAAATAAATGAAAAAGAATGAAAAAATTTATCTTGGAAAAGTAAGGTATGGAAAGCCTGCTCAATACTCATTCTGTAAGGGGAAAGAGTGTTGTTAATCTCTTACAACACTCTGAATGTACTGAGAAACAGTGGATAAAGCAGAAAAACTACATATAATTTATGATATACAAGGTGCTACTGAAAAAAAGAAGTGTTATAGTGGTTTAAAACTGTCTAGAAAACACAGCCAAGACTTTATATTGGTACTCAAAATCTTACTATTAAGAAAGCCAAAGCCAAGACATTTGTTTTCAGAATCATATGGTCATGTTTGCTGAATGTTGCTTCTTTTTGTGAATTGGTTTCACTATCTGGATAGTTGCAAAATATCTTCTCTTTCAAGATCCTTCTTCTTAGTCTCAAAAAGTCAACAAATAAGCAAATTACTCTTTGAGGAATGTCAGAGGAAGTGCTCTAATCTGTCCTTCATTACAAAGCAAAAGCACCACTGCATTACATGATATAACGTCTGGTAAATATTCATTAGAAAATTAAGCGTAGAAAGCGGTCATCAGATCTTCAATAGCATTGATTTTATGCATTTAATATATAGAATCATATTTCTGAGTTGCTGTGTTGTGCTACATTTAATTATGTGATATAAAAATTAGTAACATAAAAATGCAACAAACATTTTCATCTCACTGGGCAGTGTATGGGTAGAGGGGAAGAGAGAACCCCGGTTGCTACCATGTCATTCTAAAAGGAGAAAAATACTGTTGCTGATGCTTGGAAGGGCAGAACTCACACATTGCTTTTCCTCTTCTGGAAAGTGAAAAAAAAGCCTGGCCTCATTGCCACGTAAAAGGAAATGAAAACTGACTGGACATATAGGCAACTTCTGTGATGCCTTATGTTGCCATTAGTCTTCAAGCTTCAGATTTTTTAGCACTATTCAGAGTGGAACCCCTCTGTACACAGACTTGCAGTCTTCTCTGCAAAATCAGATCATCTTACCCTCATGCCTGAACACATGACATTAAAATTGACACTTCTCAATGAGTGCAAACTACTATTTGCACTCAGTCAGAAATACCTAAAATATTGTTTTCTACCTATTCCATCAAAAGTCCAGTGTCACAATCCTGTGTAAATTACAGAGCAATGGAAACAGGAATTCAGAGTGCAGCTGCTGCTGAACCCAAAGTCTTTGCAATGTCACTTCCAGAATCCATGTGTAAGGCATATGTCGTTGTTCAATCCCAGCCTGCAACTAAACACCACACAGCTGCTCGCTCACTCCCCCTGGTGGAATGAGGGAGAGAATCAGAAGTGTAAAAGTGAGAAAACTCGTGGGCTGAGATAAAGACAGTGTAAAAGGCAAAGCAAAAGTCATGCATGCAAGCAAAGCAAAACAATGAATTTGTTCATTACTTCCCATCGACAGGCAGGTGTTCAGCGACGTCCAGCAAAGCAGGGCTCCATAATGCATGAAGGCTACTTGGGAAGACAAGAACCATCCCTCCGAAAGTCCCCTCTGCCTTTTTCTTCCCCCAGCTTTTTGTTGCTGAGCATGACATCATAAGGCATAGAATATCCCTTTGGCCAGTTTGGGTCAGCTGTCCCAGCTGTGTCCCCTCCCAGCTTGTTGTGCACCTCCAGCCCACTTACTGATGTGGCAGTGTGAGAAGCAGAAAATGCCTTGACTCTGTGTAAGCACTGCTCAGCATTAGAGGAAACATCCCTGCATTATCAACATTGTTTTCAGCACAAATCCAAAACGTAACCCTATACAAACTACTGTGAAAAAAATTAACTCTATCTGAGCAAAAAATCAGAACAGCATGACAGACATGGAAGTATTTATCACTTCAATTTGTACTTATGCTAAGTAAATTATAGCAAGAGAGAAAAAAATCAAATCTTAATTAAACTGAAAGAAAATGAAAGAAATTTGGCAGGCAAATAGGGCAATCCTTCTCCATTTCAATTACTTAAGGACTACTTGTGCTTGTATTTTTGTTTCACATTATTATGCATATCTCCTTGCCTTGCTTTTGCTTTCCTACCTCTGCACAGCATTTATTTATTTATTTATTTAATCCTAGAAGAATGCAAGGAAATCTTTCAGGGATTTAAAAGGCCAATAAAGCAACCAGTCAATGCAATTTAGCTTTCAAAACTCTTTAATCAATCCCTGTAAGAATTTTTCTTAAGAATGATTTACAAGAAAAAGTGATCTGCAATTAGATTCCAAAGTGTTTCCTTTTCCAAGTGGTCCACATCATGCTTATTCTGCTGAAATTGATTAGGTGGATCTTACTGGAAAATCTTTGAGTCTCAACACTTCTCTGTTTAGGGCATAAATTGTTCCTAAGCAATCTGTTTCTTTTTTGTAAGGGGAAAGAGTCCGGAAGAAATTTCTTATTATTAAAGAAAGAAATCTGTTTTCTGATAGGACGTTTTCCCAAATAACAGCTGTTTGTTGCTGCTGAGAGATTTTAAATGTCTCAGTAAATCTTGATATGATTAGTCATCTTTGGATGATGTTAGGAAAAGAGAATAATGTGCTGGTTTGTAATCCTTATCTCCATTTTATGAAGTGGGTATTTGTAATACATGAATGTGCATATACTGTAATATGAAGAGTCTTGCAAGAATTCAAGACTTAGAAAATGCATACAGAAACAAGACTGAAAATAAAACCTGTCCATTCAAATAAATGTTTAAGCACTCGCAATAAATTGAAAATGGCATACATTTAATAGCTCCTAGTTATGCTCATATCAGAAAGGTATGCCCACACAACTCCATCAACCTCAGTGAGGAAGCATTTCAAAGACCTGCTCCTACTTCTTTTCTATAGCAGTAGAGAGGTCAAAAAAATTTTGACTAATTAATAGATTTATATAACTTGTCTATCTCATACCATGTTCTTAATGTCCCATTCAATTCCCTGAACATTGTAAAATGTTGCTAATCTACCTAGTTAGGTAATCCTTAGAGAAATGAGTAAAATGGTCCAATTATTATTTTAATTTACAGCTAAGTTTGAAGATGACATCATGAAATGTACTTCATCATCACATGGAGCTTGTGTTTTCCTTTTGGGATATTGACATTTATAGTTAGGAAAGAAGAAGGGCAGTTACCTTTAAACCTTTCTCCTTAATGAATGTGTCTGGTATTCCCTCTTATTTAATGCAATATCACCTTTATTCCATTTGATCATCTATGAAATAGATAGAACATTAAAAATGCTTGGCTTTATTTTAAGAGTTAAGCAATTAGTAAACTAAAGAATCTAAACTAGAGAATCTTCAAAAATTACAGGCTTCAAAGCCTCATTAACAAGTTCCAACTTTGTGTTTGATACTTAAGTTTCCCTTGGGAGCGACAGGGCAGCAAAAGGAATCTTTTATACCACCAACAGTTTTCTCCGCTAAAAAACCCCAAAACTTTCTGAAGGGTGACCTCATTAAATTTTCCTTGCATACACTGGGTTTGATTCATTCCATCTCTCCTCAATCTTACCAAATAATATTCTGCAGGGAGAATAAGAGCTCACTTCCAGTCATGATCACAGTTTATTCTACTGTCTCCTAGATAAAAGGTGTGACCTTTCATCAACTGTGTGCTTTCCTTCGATGTGCACTCACTCTTACCTTGTACGAGTCCTCTTTTTTCTGCATGACTAATCACACAGATGCATCATGCATTTGTTCCAAAGTTAGAATCCCTGACCTTTGTGCTAGAAAAGTTATGCTCCTGCCGCTGAAGTTATACTGTTATTAGTACATTAAAACGTGTCCTGTTTACTGGCATATTAATATATGTTTGCAGTTCAACTATTTGATGATTGATGCATCATTCAAATTACAGTTTCCTGTAGATGCCATCAAAGCATTTTCTATTGTTTGTTTGAGATTGAAGACTTTTTGAAAATCTTACAACATGTTATTCAGTAGGATTATTTTACACAAATGGGAAATAAATAACCATTGTAATGCTGATCTTCACATGAAATAAAATATTTCAAGTCCCATGACAGAGTGTCCAGAGATGATGAGCTTTGAAAGAAATCACTCTCAGGATTTTTCCATAAAGCTTGGTAAGATAAAGAAAAGAAATTGTAGTAAAAGGGCAGAATAATACTATATTTCAATTTAGCTAGTAGCAGAACTGTGTAGGAATCAGGTTTTCCTCATGTGAGAAACTATCATTTCAGTTTAATTCTACAGAAATTTCTGAAGAACAGAAAATTCAGAGGAAAATATCTTGGGTCTCCTTAGGCTTTTATTTTGGAAATTATATTACAGACTGCATTACAAAACAAGAAAGTGATTTTGAAAATAATATTAAAGATATTTCTAGATATATCCTTAAAAACATTAAAAAATAAGATTTTACAAAACTGGTATATTCATATGATAGAGTATTCTGCTTCCCAATCTGTATATTCAGTTAGAAAACCTTGTCCTAGAAAACTGACTAATTTTTAGTGGGTTTTTTAGCTTTATTATGTCATTGGTGTTATTTGAATGTGCAGCCTGCTTCCTTCCCACTGCTGGTCTGGCCATGTGCCTGATAAAGACTAAAAGGGCAGTCCGGAAGGCCATGCTTATTAATTCACCCATGTGAAATATATTTGTTTCCACAGGATACTTGGAAGTAGGTTGGTTTGCTTTTATATACTTTCATTTAATATGCTGATGACATTAATCAGACTCCAATTACTTGTTTTAGATAGGATTGTATCTAAAATGTTTTAATCCTTGTCCTAGTCACGAGGACCAAAGCAATGTTTACTTTCAGTGATTTAATGTGTTATTTTAGCATTGCATTAAGGGAAAATTTCTTTATTTAAAGGTATTAAGCCCCAAATAAACCCCACTTTTACTATAAAACCCAACATTTCTTCAGCTGGGGATGCATAAGATATGTGCAAATCTGATCGTAAATTTACTTTGTACTGTTCTTTGGGTTGCTTTTTCTTTGGAGTCTTTTCCCTTTTATTGGACTAGTGAAATTGGGTTTGTTTTGTTTTCACTGCACAGAGTAGCAGTGAATCCAAAAGTTGGACGTTTTTCCTCTTAGCTATTGAAAGCAAATGGAGATGCCTGGAAGCCGAGGGCAATGTGGTGCACCAAATGCCAGTAAAGTTAAGAGTCCAACAGAATAACACAGAAATTCCCCAAATTAGGACCCTAATGCCTAGGTAACTAGTGTTGCTTGTTTTTATTAACTAAAAAATGATGTTTCAATAATTTCTCGAATATGTTTACAAAACAAAAGCATATCACATCTAACATTGGTTCCAGTTTCATATACCCTCTGCACCCAGATTCATCACTTTTCTTTACACACAATCCTGTATGCATAGATAGGCTTTTATAGACCATTCCAAGTCCGTATAAGTTGCGTCTTTAATGGATGGGTGTAGCAGTCCCCGAGTATTTTGAGTATTCCGTGCACAACATTACACAGCTGGGGAACTCAAAGGAATTTAGAAAATAGCCTTGATCCTGCAACTTGCAGGCTCAGGCTGGAAGAGTCAAAATCACTGGTGCCTTCTTATAGCGCAACTTCAGCAGCCGCAGTACTGCTGTCAAACTTCCGTTTCATTTCAGCTCACTTTTTAGCGACTTGCTTCACTCGCTTCTCATCACCTTTCTAATAGGAGAGGGGGAACCAGATGGGAATTTTTTTTTCCTGTGGCAATGTTCCTTCAGTGCTTTGTGTTGTACTTCACTAATTTGTTCTCTAAAACATAGGATGAAATTTGTTCATCAGTAATTGAGATGGATCAAATGGCAAGCACAACAAATTGATCCATCCAGGAATCTGGTTCATCACTTTACTGATGTAAAGATTACAATGCACACTGACTCATCCAGACAGCCGGTGAGAAGATAGAACTGCCACAGCAAAACCTTGGTGTTAGACAAACAGCAAGCAATGCAGTTTCTCATCCAATCTTGTGTTTATGTCGTTCCTTCTTTTTTTTTAAAAGATGCCGCAAGCATAATGTTGAAAACAAGCGCTGGATATAAAATTCTCCGTTTGGTAACATCTGAAATACTCAAATGAGGTAAGACAATACTTAAAGAGGGCTTATAAGAAAGATAAGGACAAACTTTTTAGCAGGGCCTGTTATAACAGGTCAAGGGGTAACGGTTTTAAACTAAAAGAGGGTAAATTCAGATTGCATAGAAGGAAGAATTTTTTTACAATGAGGATGGTGAAACACTGGAACAGATTGCCCAGAGATGTGATAGCTGTTCCATCCCTGGAAACACTTAAGGTCAGGTTGGATGGGGCTCTGAGCAACCTTCTCTAGTTGAGTATGTCCCTACTCACTGCAGAGGGGTTGGACTAGATGATTTTTAAAGGTCCCTTCCAACCCAAATCATTCTATATGATTCTGTGTAAAGGAGAATGCTATCCTGTCTCAATATCACATTATCAATGTTATTTTAGGAATACGAGGACCTCAGACGTTCTGATTTTAAGATGTACTTAGCCTTATGTATGTGAGAAGACTCTTTTCTAACACTTTAATGAACATATAAAGTGAAGACAATGTGGGAAAATTTCTATCACTAGGGTTCTGATATAAGAAAAAACCAACCAGTGCTGTGATAAGAAGATTCAAGCAGTGTGAAGCTTTTAAAGGTGAAATGATACAAACCAGATCATGATGATAAGTAGTTGAAATTATGCTAGTTCTAACCATAACATCATATTGAATCTGGTCTGCTAATAGTTAAAATTCTTTAAAGTTGTGTGTTTATGAACATATACATACCCAAAAAGAAACTTCATTAAAAGACTGAAGATACAAGTAGGCTTTATTAGAGTTCTTTTGCAAGCCAAGCAGTTTCGTGAGCATCAGAACCAATGAAGCCTAGTTTCCTATAGATTTGTATCTCAGGGTTGATTTGTGAGCCCTGACTGATGAGTTTCTTGCAGAAGGGATACATTAAAGAGCTCTGCTGGTGTGGATTCTTTCTAGTCTCATGAAGAGTGAATTCTTGTCATAAGCTTTGCCTTAGGTGGGCACATATGTGACAATATACAGGATCATCTCTCTTGGGCCACTTCTACCCCCAAAACATTTTCAAGGTTGGTATCAATGGGACCTCTACACATTTCTGACAGCTTGCTTACAATAAATTCTTGAGTTTAAGAATTAAGTGGTGGAGAGTGGGAGATAAGGATAGCTGTTTTTCCACACCTGCACATTAACATATTGATATCAAAACAACAAAACCATGCCAATCCTGTCAATTATTTTCTGTTAAGTGTGTATTTATTACAGAAAAATTAATTAACCCTACAAAAGTGCACTTTCCTCCTCAGCTTAATGTGCTCCTCTTTTCCAGTTAGGCACAAGCAATATTTTGTTGGTTGTTCCTGTGCTGTAAGCCCATGGGACAATGTAGTTCATTATATGACATATTTCTCTAAAAATCTCAAATATGCTTCTATAAAATGACGACTACAAATTATTTTATCAAAAGAGGTAGGCATGTTCAAAAGTAGAAAAAAATCAATGGGCTGTCTGGCACTTACCAATTCTGCTTCTGAAAAATCACCTCTTCGTTGGAGTGTGTCAACCTACAGTGGCAAACAATGGTGGTGAAAAGTGAAATTGTTGCAGAACATTTACATACTTGTGGAAGTGCAGAGTTTTAGCATATGGCAAACTTGTGTTCATTATTTATTACCTGTATGTGTTGAAATACAAAGGAAAAAGAATATTGATTTAGTATTTCTTTACTGCTTAGGAGGGAAGAAGAGTGTTAGTGGCAGGGGCGATATTTATTCTTGTCCTAAAAGTGAATTCATAAAATAAAAAAAAAGTACACCTGAAGAATCAAAGTCCTGAAATCTTTCTACCAAAACTGATACTCTTCTATATTTTCATTAAAATTCTACAAACACTGTAATCTCCTGAGATAATTCTAGTGTGTGCGCATATCTGCCCTTCCCCTCCCCCCCCCCATTTACATGCCTTGATTTCTGTTTTGTGCTTGTTCAAGCACATATTCCTGAGCTGCACGGATTTCCAGACACATTTGCAGCTAATGGTACCCTGATGAAAACTTGACTAGACATTTGAAGAATTCACAAAATTTAATTAATTGGGCCTTGCATATATATGGCAAAAATGAGATTGCATTCTATCCCTGTTCTGATTCCTTTTAGAGATGAAGGTGATTTTTCCAAACTCTGTAAAATGAAACACTGCTAATTTGCTACAGGATAGACAATTTGGAATTTCACAAACAGAAATTCATACTCAAAAGGAAAAACTCTACAATTAGCAGCTATTTCTGATCTGTTACAGCACTTTAGGAATGAGAAAACATCATTGTATCATCCATTTCAGCAATGGCATTGTGTAACTTTGCCAATAAAGACCAAAGAGTGATACAAAGTAACACTTGCAGAAAAGCAATATTTCTTTCATCTCATGGGGAAAAGTAGTGATTTTTAAAGGCCTTCCTTACCTCTGAAATCTTTTTTTCTAATCTAATGAACAGGTCATACGAATATAGGTGTGTGCAGATATGAGAGTCAAGAGAAATTTTTTTTTTCCCCCTCAGTAATAATCAACTGTTGAATAACAAGTTGTGACATAGTTGCTTGATTTTGTGGGTTTGATTAACTTATTCTGCCTAGTGTGAAAGTTTTTGGGAACAATTACGTATGAACCAGAGTATGTGTTTTTATACTAACCCACTTCTTTCCTTTTGGTCTTAACAGTAGTCAAGATAACTTTTAGAATTTCTTTTATATAAATTAATTGCAGACTGATTGTTTTACATAGTTTAATATTCAACACATCTACTTATACCCAGGCAAATAATTTTTGGAGGGCATTTTCCAGCTATCATATAAAGAAGAGTCATCAAAAGTGAGGAACACTGAACTCAAGCAACCTGTGGAATAGTTCCCTTCCCCCCAGGAAATCCTCACTGAATCTGAATCAATAATGTTGATTAGATGAATTGGTAGAATGTTTAGTCTTTTACGTTAGGCTGTTGAACTGTGAATGTGTAAAGTTGCTGATTAAGTGCTGTGTAGCCCTCACAGAAATTGTTTATTGGAATTATCAGAAGTTTATGGGGAAAAGGTGGAGTTAATTACAGCTTTTTTCTCTTATATGACTATACTCTCCCTTTCTTCAGCTTACAAAGCAAGAAAAAATATATATTATTATTTGGATTTGTGGGGTTTTTTTTAAATTCTCATTAAACCTGGGTATTACCTTTCCAATTTAAAAATAGGGGAGTTATAATGGTATAAAAATCTAGGATAGTTTCAGGTTTTCTCAGACACTCAGGCTATCTAAGCAAATGCACATGCACAGTGTTACTGTCCTAAGCTGATTTTTTTCTCCCTTTCTAACTTCTTCTGAACAAGACTGCTCATGCAAATCTGCAGATAGAGGCAATAGCAAAGTGAATGCACATATTCTGCAAATTGAACTTCCTTTTGCCAGAATTACTGACTGCTTGTTTACACTAAGCAATGGAGTGCAGCACAGAAATTCCTGAGTTGTCCCCTAGCAAACTACCACATTGCTGGACTAAGCATTCACACAGCCACTCTTACCATTCTAGCACTAGATCAGGGGATGCTAGCTCAGAAGTCACTGCTTCATGGCTGAATGAAACCCGTTTTGAATGGGAGAGAGGAAGATGCTGCACATCTTCATAAATTTCGTGTCACACAATCAGGAACACGAGCTGACTTTGGCTGTGCTAATGGCGTAAGTATGGATGATTCAACTAGTCTCACGAGGACTAGAGGAAATCTATGTCTAGTTTTTTGTTAGTAGACAGAAGGTTGCCCTTATATATCACTTCACTTTTCACTTTACCAGAACACAAACCCTGACCATGCTGAGAAGAGGAACACCTGTTAGTCTTGTCTACTTTGCATCAAGAGATATTGCTACTGACAAGAAAGGGAAATAAAAATTAGATGAGGAAAAATTTAAACAATACAAAAGAAAATAAGTTTGACACTTAAGACCAGAAAGCCAACTGTAGGTGTGATCCTCCTTTCATGCTTTGTATCAGAGAAACAATGTATGCCCCTTGTTGAATAACATAATAATTGTGTTAGACATTACTTTTGAAAACTACCATGAAGCACATTGTCAACACAGTAGAACCATGACTGTGAGCAACTATTCTGGGGAAAGCATTCGTACCTTGTCCAGGAATTCAACACAACTGAGTGCATTCCTGAAGTGCCTGTGTGTTCACAGACGCAACACAGGGAGTACACAGGAGAAGTTAGAAATCTGTGTGCAGCTACAGGGCTATGGTTCCGTTTGGCTTACAGTGACTTTGTGGGATTGTTCACACAACTGGAGTACTGCTATGAGTGGCTACAGGTTGTTTAGGAAGGGTAGGCCAGGAGGGTGGAGAGGGCAAGTTGTCTTTTATGTAAAAGCGCAGCAAGATTGCATAGAGTTCTACCTTGGCATAGGTGATGGGACATCTAAAAACTAATGGAAGAGGATTAGAGTCCAGATGAACATGGGTGTAGCTGCGGTGAGTGTTTGCTACAGACTGTCTGTTCAGAAGGAAGATGCAGATGAGGCCCTCTTCAGACGACTGGAAGAGGCCACACATCTGCAGGCTTTTCACCTCATGGGTGACTCAAATCACCCTGACATCTGCTGGAGTGACAACACAGAAGGACACAAGGAATCCACGAGATTTCAGGACCATACTGATGACAACTTCCTGACAGAGGTGACAGAGGAGCTAACAAGAAATGTTCTCTGCTGGGCCTCACACTTGCAAACAATAAAGGACTTGTTGAGGATGTGAAGGTCAAGGGCAGCCTTGGTTGCAATGATCATGAGATCGAGGAATTTGAGATCCTGAGACTAGGGAGCAAGGTAACAAACAAGATCACATCCCTGGACTTCATCAGAGACAACTTTGACCTCTTCCAGGAAGTGCTTGGAAGAGTCCTGCCAAATGGGGCCCTGGAGGGAAGAGGAGCCCAACATTCAAGGATCTCCTCTTCCAAGCTCCAGAATTTTCCATGCCAACAAGCTGGAAGTAAGACAAAAACACCAGGAGGGCTGCATGGATGAAGAAGGAGCTCCTGGCCAAACTCAGACACAAAAATGAAGCGTATGGTGGTTGGGAGCAGGGACAGGTAAGCTGGGAGAAATACAGATATACTGTCCAAACACACAGAGATTCAGTTAGGAAAACTGAAACCCACCTGGAATTGAATCTGGCAAGCAAAATCAAAAGCAAAAGAAGGGCTTCTGTAAGTGCATAGGTGGCAAAAGGAAGACTAGGGAAATTGTGGTCCCACTGCAGAATGAGGCAGGGGACCTGGTGACAGAGGACATGGAAAAGGCTGAGGTATTGAATGCTTTCTTCACATAAGTCTTCACTCACAAGATCATCCTTCAGGAATCCCAGGATCCAGAGACCAGGGAGAAAGTCTGGAGCAAGGAAGATGTATCAATTTTGGAAAATGATTGTGTCAGGGAACACTTAAGCCCACTGGATGTACCCAAGTTCAAGGGGCCGGATGGGATGCACCCACAACTGCTGAAGAAGTTGGCTGATGTCATAGTGACACCATTCTTGATAATCATTGAATAGTCATGGTGACTGGGAGAGATGTCTGAGAACTGGTGGAATGTAAATGTTGCCTTTAGCTCCAAAAAAGGGCAGAAAAGAGGGCCCTGTCAACTACAGCCCAGTCAGTCTCACCTCAGTCACTGAGAAGGTGATAGAGCAACTAATCCTGCGAACCATTTCCAGGCACATGAAGGACAAAGTGTTTGGGAGTGGTCAGCATCGATTCACAAAGGAAAGTCATGCTTGACCAACCTGATGAACTTCTATGATTAAATGATTGGTTTGCTAGATGAGGGGAGAGCTGTGGATATTGTTCACCTTGATTTCAGTAAGGCATTGACATTGTATCCATCAAGATCTTCATAGAGAAGCTGGTGAAGTATGGAAAGGATGAGCAGACAGTGAGGAGGATTGAAAAATGGCCAAATAGCTAGGCCCAGAGGGTGGTGATCAGTAGCATGAAGTCTAGCCAGAGGCCGGTGACTAGTGGTGTAACTCCAGGGTCAATACTAGGTCTGATCCTGTTTGACATATTCATTAACAATCTGACTGTTGAGGGAGGGTGAACCCTCAACAACTTTGTTGGTGGCACAAGACTAGGACGAGTGGTTGATACACCAGAGGGTTATGCTGCCATTCAGAGGGACCTTGACTAGCTGGAGAAGTGGGCTGACAGAAACCTCGTAAAGTTCAACAATAGGGTGTGCAAAGTCCTGCACCTGAGGAGGAACAACTACATGCACAAATACACTCTGGAAGCCACCCGTCTGGAAAACAACTCTGCAGAAAAGGCCCTGAAGGCTCCTGGTGGACTCCAGGTTGAACATAAGCTGGCAGCGTGCCTTTGTGGCAAAGAAGGCTAATGACGTCCTGAGCTGCATTAGAGAATCACAAAATCGCAGAATGGTAGGGGTTGGAAGGGACCTCTGTGGGTCATCTAGTCTAACCCCCCTGCCGAAGCAGGGTCACCTACAGTAGGCTGCACAGGACCTTGTCCAGGCGGGTCTTTAATATCTCCAGAGGAGAATCCACAACCTCCCTGGGCAGCCTGTTCCAGTGCTCCGTCACCCTCAGAGGGAAGAAGTTCTTCCTCATGTTTAGACGGAACTTCCTGTGCTTCAATTTGTGCCCATTGCCCCTTGTCCTGTAGCTGGGCACTAGTGAAAAGAGCTTGGCCCCATCCTCGTGACACCCACCCTTCAGATATTTGTAAGTATATATTAGGTCCCCTCGCAGCCTTCTCTTCTTCAGACTGAACAAGCCCAGCTCCCTCAGCCTCTCCTCATGGGAGAGATGCTCAAGTCCCCTCACCATCCTTGTAGCCCTCCGCTGGACTCTCTCCATTAGCTCTTCATCTTTCTTGAACTGGGGAGCCCAGAAATGGATGCAGTACTCCAGATGAGGCCTCACTAAGGCAGTGTAGAGGGGAAGGAGAACTTCCCTCGACCTGCTGGCTACACTCTTCTTGATGCACCCCAGGATCCCATTGGCTTTCTTGGCAGCCAGGTCACACTGCTGGCTCATGGTTAACCTGCCATCCACCAGGACACCCAGGTCCATCTCCACAGACCTGCTCTCCAGAAGGTCCACCCCAAGCCTGTACTGATGCATGAGGTTGTTCCTCCCCAGGTGCAGGACACTGGATTTGCCTTTGTTGAACCTCATCAGGCTCCTCTCTGCCCAGCTTTCCAGCCTGTCCAGGTCACACTGAATGGCAGCACAGCCTTCTGGTGTATCTACCACACCTCCCAGTTTGGTGTCATCAGCAAACTTGTTGAGGGTACATTCTAACTCTTCATCCAGGTCGTTGATGAAGGAGTTAAACAAGACTGGGCCCAGTACTGACCCCTGAGGGACACCACTAGTTACCAGCCTCCAACTAGACTCAGCGCCGCTGACGACAACCCTCTGAGTTCTGCCATTCAGCCAGTTCTCAGTGCACTTCACTGACCACTCATCTAGCCCATACTTCCTGAGCTTCCCTAGTAGGATATCATGGGAGACTGTGTCAAAAGCCTTGCTGAAGTCGAGGTAGACAACATCCACGGCTCTCCCTTTGTCTACCCAACCAATCATGTCATCGTAGAAAGCTATCAGATTGGTCAGTCATGATTTCCCCTTGGTGAATCCATATTGACTACTCCTGATAACCTTCTTTTCCTCCACTTGCTTGATGATGGCCTCGAAGATAAGCTGCTCCATCACCTTTCCCGGGATGGAGGTGAGGCTGACCGGCCTGTAGTTCCCTGGGTCCTCCTTCTTGCCCTTTTTGAAGATTGGAGTGACATTGGCCTTTCTCCAGCCCTCGGGGACCTCTCCTGTCCTCCAGGACCTCTCAAAGATGATGGAGAGTGGCTCAGCAATGACATCCGCCAGCTCCCTCAGCACTCGTGGGTGCATTCCATCGGGGCCCATGGATTTGTGGACGTCCAGATCGCTTAAGTGATCCCTCACACAGTCCTCCTCGACCAAGGGAAAGTCGATCTCTCTGTAGGCTGCTTCTCTTACCTCCGGGGCCTGGGTTTCCTGAGGGCCAGTCTTAGCACTGAAGATTGAAGCAAAGAAGGCACTCAGTAGCTCTGCCTTCTCCGCATCCTCTTTCACCAGGACACCCGCCTCATTCAGCAGCGGCCCCACATTGTCCCTAGCCTTCCTTTTGCTGCTGATGTAGTTGAAGAAGCCCTTCTTGTTGTTTTTGACATCCCTTGCCAGCTTCAATTCCAGGTGGGCTTTGGCCTTCCTCGTCGCATCCCTGCATGCTCTGACCACATTTCTGTACTCTTCCCAAGTGGCCTTCCCCTCTTTCCACATTCCATGGACCTTTCTCTTCCACCTGATCTCTGCTAGAAGCTCCTTGTTTAACCATGCAGGTCTCCTGCCTCCTTTGCTCAATTTCTTTCTCAGCGGCATGCACCACTCCTGAGCATGGAGGAAGTGATGTTTAAAGAGCGACCAGCACTCTTGGACCCCCCTGCCTTCGAGAGCCCTGGCCCACGGGATTCCTCCCAGTAGCTCCTTGAAGAAGCCAAAGTTAGCCCTCCTGAGGTCCAAGGTTTTGATCCTGCTTATCGCCCTGCTTCCTCCACACAGGATCCTGAACTCGACCATTTCATGGTCACTGCAGCCGAGTCTACCTCCGACCTTCACATCCTCCACCAGTCCCTCCTTGTTTGTTAGTACAAGGTCCAGCAGAGTGCCTTTCCTTGTTGGTTCCTCCACCACTTGCATCAGAAAGTTATCACTGATGCTCTGTAGGAACCTCCTGGATTGCGCCTGCCTAGCTGTATGGTCTTCCCAGCTGATGTCAGGCTGGTTGAAGTCCCCCAAGAGAACCAGGGCCTGTGACTGTGAGGCTGCTTGCAGCTGCCTGTAGAAGGCCTCATCAATTTCCTCCTCCTGGTCAGGTGGCCTGTAGTACACACCCACCGTAATGTCACCCTTATGATCCTGTCCCTTAATTCTAACCCACAAGCTCTCAACTCATTCCTCATTTGCCCCCAGGCCAAGCTCAATGCATTCCAGTTGCTCCCTCACATATAGAGCAACTCCCCCACCTCTCCTTGTTGGCCTGTCTTTCCTAAAGAGTCTGTAGCCATCCATGACAGCATGCCAGTCATGCCAGTTGTCCCACCACGTT
The DNA here is from genome assembly GCF_030867145.1 of Opisthocomus hoazin. NCBI lineage: Eukaryota > Metazoa > Chordata > Aves > Opisthocomiformes > Opisthocomidae > Opisthocomus > Opisthocomus hoazin. The sequence continues at coordinate 112,429,213 of NC_134414.1, read as the reverse complement.
TCTGTGATGGTGACCAAGTCGTAGCCGTCCTGCTGTATAATGTCTTCCAGCTCCTCCTGTTTATTGCCCATGCTACGTGCATTGGTGTAGACACACTTGAGCTGGGCTGTCAATGTGACCCCTGACCCTGGCACGCCAAGCCTAGGCTCGTCCCTAGTGAGCTGGACAACGTCCCCTTCCCCCTTCCAACCTAGTTTAAAGCCATCTCAATGAGCCCTGCCAGCTCGTGGCCAAGAATCCTTTTTTCCCTCTGAGATAGCTGAGTTCCACCTGTCGCCAGCAGGCCTGGTGCTGTCTACACCTCCCCGTGATCAAAGAAACCAAAATTCGATCGATGGCACCAGTCCCTGAGCCACCTGTTAACCAGGTGAGTTTTCCTGCCCCTATCAGTGCTGTTCCCTGCCACTGATGGGATGGAGGAAAACACCACCTGCGCCCTTGATCCCTCAACCAGTAGCCCCAGTGCCCTGAAGTCCCTTTTGATGGCCTTGGGACTTCTCTCCTCTATCTCGTCCCTGCCAACCTGCATTACCAAGAGGGGGTAGTAATCAGAAGGCCGCACCAGACGAGGGAGTTTCTTAGCAACATCCCTAACCCGGGCCCCAGGAAGGCAGCAGACTTCTCAGTGGGATGGGTCCAGTTGGAATATCGGGCCCTCTGTTCCCCTCAGAAGGGAATCACCTATGACAATTACCCTCCTTTTTTTCTTAGCTGAAGCAGTTGTAATACGTGGGGTGACTGACTCATCCTGGGAAACCCCCTGGATGGAGCTTCACCTTCACCCACATCCTCTGTGGCCGGTCCCTCACATTCCAGAGCCCCGTATCTGTTGCTTAAGGGCAACTGGGCCGGTGAGCGAGGTCGGGGGGAGATTCACTTGGCCCCCTGAGCAGGGACCCATTTCCATTCCCCCCCATCTCTTAGGTCCCCTCTTTCTGCTCTGTGGCAAGAGGGCAGGGGGTTGTCTGCTTTTTGTGGAACCGCCTCCTGCTGCCTCTGCCTCAGGGAGGGCAGGATGCGGCTCCACCAGTCGATCTCTCTCTCACACTCTCGGATGCTCCTCAACCTCTCCACTTCTTCTTTCAGCAGTGTTGAGGAGCAGTGTTGCCAGCAGGTCAAGGAAGGTGATCCTTCCCATCTATTTGGCACTGGTGAGTCCATACCTGGAGTACTGTTTTCAGCTCTGGGCTCCCCACTGGAAGAGATACATGGACATACTGGAGTGAATCAAGCGAAGGGCCACTAAGATGACTAGGGACTGGGAGCATCTCTCCTGTAAATAAAGTCTGAGAGAACTGCAAGACCTCAGAGGAGGATCTTATCAATGTGTTTAAATACCTGAAGAGATGGTTTAGAAGTAGTCAGACTCTTTTTACTGGTGTTCAGTGATAGCACAAGAGGTAGCGTGTGCAAACTGAAACAAACAACATTCCACCTTAACATGAGGAAACAATTTTTTGGTGTGGGGGTGACTGAACATTGTAGCAGATTTCTCAGAGAAGTTGTGGAATATCCCTGGAGATATTTAAAAGCCATCTGGACATGGTCCTGGGCAACCTGCTCTAGGTAGCCTTTCTTGAGCAGGGAATTTCTACCAGATCTCCTGAGGTCCCTTAAACATCAACTATTCTGTGATTCTGTGAGCAACTTCAAAATCTCTGTGATGCTTGATGAAGACATCTGAAGATGTCTGATCTGAAGACGTATCTGAAAATTAAGGATGAGAGTATGCCTAGGAATGATCTTTTATTTTATTTGCTATTTTCTTTCTAAAATACATATCATATTGAAGAATAGCTCAAGGTTTCTTTGATATTTGAAAGATACAGCAGAAACACCCTTGTGAAGAATTTTGTTTACATAGAATTATCAGGTTATAGTATCTCACATACTTTTGAGGGCAGGGAAAACCATAAAAAAATCAAGGTAACAAGAAGTTAAATAAGTGTTGTCTTTATTATTATAAGTTTTTCTATTGCATAAATTTTTAAGCTATGAAAATCAAAAGAACCTTCTCTTATATAAAATCAGTACTATAACTTACCCTGATCTCTTTATTCATGTGTCATAAATAAGCTAGGACTGAAAACACAGAAACATTCATATGCATGCATGTATTTGTGTGTAGAAATATATATATCATAAATAGATATGTATGTATATATATATGTGGATGTATGTGTGTGTATGCACATCTGTGTATACATATTCTTAAATGTCTGGGTATGTTTGTATGCATAGAAACTATATTTATGTATCTAAGGAGTCACCCACAGACTACATTCAGAGGCTTTTACACATGAACCTGAATTTTAGGCACCTGGAACTGAAAATGTAGGCCCTTATCCTTCAAACTTTTTCAACTGAGGAGCTTCTCCACATTGTTCAAAGAAAAAAATTTTCCTACATATTTAAAGCACCATCATTACTGGTACTTTGGATGTCCCACTGTGTTCTGTGCTTCCAAGGGCAAATTAACTACAGGAGAACCCCAAGTAGTGTACTACTATGCAAAAAATTAGAGAGTTTTTGGTCACAATCATGGAAGAAAAATGGAAATACAGGATGACACAGAGGTGTGTTTCTGATTAAAAAAATAATTTATAGTGGCATACAAAATGAGTAGGTGAAAACAAACCAGTAGAAAGGCATAAGAGAATTAGGCCTTTTTCTGCATTGTGAAATGCAAGTGTTACAGAAGGCAGACGGGATAAGGGGAAAAAATATGATTCCGTGTCCAGAATATGGGGCAACAGCAGGTCTATTTCCTGGAAGGAAGCTGTATCCTGAGGGTTACTTGCATAGAGGTATAAACCTTTTCAGGTGCATCAAGAGGCAAAGTTTCAATCTGTCAGTTTATTTCCTGATTTTTTGAGGCAAATAAAAGCTATTTGTGAAGTTCCTTTTGACTTTATTATGATTTCAGCAGAGAATATCACAAATATTTTTTCTTTTCTTTTCTTTTCTTTTCTTTTCTTTTCTTTTCTTTTCTTTTCTTTTCTTTTCTTTTCTTTTCTTTTCTTTTCTTTTCTTTTCTTTTCTTTTCTTTTCTTTTCTTTTCTTTTCTTTTCTTTTCTTTTCTTTTCTTTTCATTCTGTTTAGGAATGCAAACATTAAAAAAATGAACTTTTCTTGAGATTTACTAGAAGCCTTACTATAACCCTAAATGGCAAGAAAGGTATTAGGCTGACCTGTTTGTGAGGGTCATAGTCCTCCCTATTGGATACAATTTTACTAATGTCATGTAATTTTAGATACTAAAATATTAAATAGCCTGTTTAAAAGTATGGATGGTTTGGAGGTAGTGAATTCAAAGTTACTTTCAAGAATCCGTCTGGACCAACAGCTTTATTCTCTGCTATGTCTTTAAAACTACTAATTATTTCTATTATTGTTATTCTGCTATTTAAAGCGTCACATTGTTCTGCAGACAATTTAGCTAATTTTACTTTTTAAGCTCTTCGTGTGCTTGACTGTTACAAAGATACTGCTAGCTATATAATTGTTTGAAACAGGAAAGTAATTCACAGAATCACTCTTCTCTATTGTCTAAAATAATGTCACTAGCTTTTTTAACTGCAGAAATTGTCTGTCTTCCCAATCTCCAACATCCAGATAAACATCCAAATGAACACTTTTTTATTACATAACTCTCTTAGTGATAGATTGTAATTCATCTATTGTTTCTTACATATCATGTATACTGATTTCCTCTCTTAATTCTGCAATATTTTTTAAAATGCTCATTGCCTATTGTTTTTAAAGGTGTGTCTGTAAAACCTGGATTTTGCTTTTGGAAAGAGGTACTGTTATGTTATGTTATGTTATGTTATGTTATGTTATGTTATGTTATGTTATGTTATGTTATGTTATGTTATGTTATGTTATGTTATGTTATGTTATGTTATGATACGTTACGTTATGTTACATTACGTTACATTGAGTTACATTATGCTACGTTACACTATGTTGATATAGAGGTAGATTTGCCTCTGGATACTCTTTATATCTGAGAATAATTACAAATGCTTCCTGTAAATCAAAGTTTACTATGAAAAGTTTGAAAAGGAATAACTTGCATGGGAGTGTAACCAGCTTTTTTAACAACCATATGACGCATGGTCCTTGAAAACTGACTGAAATCTAGGGCAGCATGGAAATACAAGACAAACAAAGTTATAGCTATGAAGTAGCCCCCATTATGGCTATTTACACATATTTAGTGTTAGAAACATCCTCTATATCATTTTTCATCTACCTGTTCACCAGTGATAATCGACTTGTTGAAGAAAGACAACTATCTTAGTGGCTAATATTATTTTGCCCTTAAGAAGGCTTGAAAATTTAGCATCATCTCTTTGCTTATTTTCTGTCTTTTTTTTTTTTTTCTTGTCAGAAATAGTGCACTACTGTGACCGTAAAGGTTATGGTGATATTTGAACTGTCGTTTATGCAAGAATTATAGAGAAAAGATTTTTGAACACTTTCGGGAGGCAACTGGAGTCACCTGAAACAATGATGCACCGATAATTGCACTGTAATTACTGCTGCCCTAGATGTTGGTAATGGTGGCTGCATACAGATTGCTATAATGGCAAGAAGAAAATTTGCTGTATGCCACAACTACTCATCTGACTCTGATGTCAATCAAATCTGACAGAAGAACAAGAAAATTACTGAAAAAGAGCATCAGATTTTACGTGTTGTGAGGCACAGACTTAGTTCACTATTCCTTCTGCTAGTAGAAACCTCACTGCAATTTTTTGAGAGCTCAGAATGGGATGAAAACAAGAAGTTCAGAGGCTTCAGGTGTCTTAGCATGTCATTTGCTGTGAGGACAACTGCTGGTCATTGCTAAACTCACCCACCCTGTCTTTTCTCAGATGTCTGGCATAAGGTTCCTAGAGACAAACAGAGACATTATGGAGGGGCACTTCTTAAGTGAGTGCAAATGCTACTGTTTTCTAATGGGGCATGAAAGTTCACTTTGCTTGCAGGAGTGAGCAACTGGTGCCTTTTCAGTTCACTTTGAAGAGCTGAGTTACTTCTTAAACATTTTCGAACAAGGTTACTAATAGCCAAGATATAGGACTGAGGAGATGGACGATATGGACTCCGATATCCAAATTGAAGACCTTTTATTTATCAGAAAGCTGTGTTTTATACCCTTGCAAAGCTGTCCACACGCTCCAGCCCAAATCCTTATTCGTTAACATACATTGTTCACGCGCCTATTCTATATATTCAATTCGCTAGCCAAGCTGTGCATCATTTCTCCTCCATTTGCTCCGGGCGTTCTGCCAATGTCCTCTATTGCAAGTGATAAAGTCCTCATTTTAGTCTTGTTCAGAAACTCTCAAGGACGTTATGACCTTCGTTAATATAATATGTTTCCACACAGGACCATTAAACTTCAGTGACAGTTGTATATGTCTCTCAGATGGAGCAACTTACCTGATGAGGAGAATATCTCTGATACTTTTAGTTTATGAATATTAATGTATCTGGATAGAAAATGTAGCCTTAAACAATAAAATAAGCATATATCATCCAAGGTAAACGTACTGCCTACAGATACCTGTGGTAGGAAATAACATTTCTTTTCAAAAAACTCAGAGTTCAAAACTCTTTGCCAATTTTAAAAAGAACTGCCATCCTAATACAATAAGCTAAAAAAACCTCCAAAATAAATGCTCACAATGAATAAGACTTAGAGATATACAGCTCTAATTACTTTTGTCCACGAGCATACAGAACAAAGGCTATATTAAAGGGTTTGTTATCCATTAAAACCTTTTCCTGATAACATACATCTCTGAAAATCACAGAAGAAAATGTTCAGATGATAAAAATAATTTTCCTTCTAGACACTCTAATTTGACAGTTTTAATGAGGTAGCTATACGGACAGTCAAAAGAATATTATGTTTAAAAGATGAAACTGATTAGATCTGAGGACACTTGATGCTGCAGGTCTGTATAGGTGGGAGCTGAGAGTGCTTAGTGCCTAAATGATTCTACTATTTTAGTCAAAAGACACTGCAATTTTATAAGATAGATTTATGAGGAAATGTTAGAAATATCCAGCATTCCTGACGACATGGTGGAGATCATTTGACTGTAAAAACTTCTGTTTTAAAAGCCAAACACACTCCTTGGGGAGCAATGGAATGCCAGAGGCTCATTGCCAAGTATGCCTAGTCCTGGGAGGTTCTCCCAGGACTGCTGCATACACACCACATGCGCTCATGGGCTGGTGACAGCCTTTCCAGGATGCCACGTGACATCTTCAGGACAACTATGTGCTGTTGCCTGACAACCACATGACACCAAAGAGAATGTACTTTTGCAGGAAAGGCCATACATGCAGTATGTTTTTTTCTCCCTACTCAGGGAACCACATGAGCATAAGAATCATACACCTGAAACGTACAGACCTCTTTCCCTCCTCTATCCAGTCTCCACTCCAGGCTGAGAGTTAGCATGTTAGTCAGCATCCTTTCAGTGGTCCTTGCTGTGACATGGCTGAGTAAGTCTTGGGTTGCCAAGACAAAATTTACCTTGTAACTACGCAATTTAGTGTGCTTCCTTTGAAAATAAAGCTTGAGGAAAGGTTAAAAATAGTGGTGATTTGCTCTCCTGGCATTGAACAGTTTAGCCATTAGCTAGTTGGAAGAAGAAGTTGTGAACTTACAGTCACAGAATCACAGAATCACAGAATGGTAGGGGTTGGAAGGGACCTCTGTGGGTCATCTGGTCCAACCCTCCAGCCAAAGCAGGGTCACCTACAGTAGGCTGCACAGGACCTTGTCCAGGCGGGTCTTTAATATCTCCAGAGAAGGAGAATCCACAACCTCCCTGGGCAGCCTGTTCCAGTGCTCCGTCACCCTCAGAGGGAAGAAGTTCTTCCTCATGTTCAGACGGAACTTCCTGTGCTTCAATTTGTCCCGATTGCCCCTTCTCCTGTCACTGGGCACTACTGAAAAGAGCTTGGCCCCATCCTCCTGACACCCACCCTTCAGATATTTATAAGCATATATTAGGTCCCCTTGCAGCCTTCTCTTCTTCAGGCTGAACAAGCCCAGCTCCCTCAGCCTCTCCTCGTAGGAGAGATGTTCCAGTCCCCTCATCGTCCTCATAGCCCTTCGCTGGACTCTCTCCATTAGCTCTTCATCTTTCTTGAACTGGGAAGCCCAGAACTGGACACAGTACTCCAGATGAGGCCTCACTAGGGCAGTGTAGAGGGGAAGGAGAACCTCCCTCGACCTGCTGGCTACACTCCTTCGAATGCACCCCAGGATGCCATTGGCCTTCTTGGCAGCCAGGTCACACTGCTGGCTCATGGTTAACCTGTTGTCCACCAGCACTCCCAGGTCCCTCTCCACAGAACTGCTCTCCAGTAGGTCTGCCCCAAGCCTGTACTGATGCATGAGGTTGTTCCTGCCCAGGTGCAGGACCCTGCATTTGCCTTTGTTGAACCTCATCAGGTTCCTCTCTGCCCAACTTTCCAGCCTGTCCAGGTCACGCTGAAAGGTCCAGCTCACAGTCCAAGTTTCCCATCAAGTGACCAGTTGAAGATTACTCAAAAGATGGCCAAGATCAAATTCTTCTCAATGAAGAGCATGTAATGTCTTCTAGAGCATGCTGAGGCATTGAACCACAGGAGTGGTGGGTACCTGGACTGGTCGGGAGAAGTTTTCCCATTCTCAGGAACAATTTGAATGAGAAGGTGTTCAATATCCAGCTAAGTAACACTGACAGGAACCAGCCTTGACAGCAGTGAAAAATAACATTTGCTATTCTTGATAAACTGTGTGCTTGTCTCCTGTCTTGGTACCCTTAGAAGAGAACAGCAGAAGCATAACCCATGCAATCCTAACTTGGTCTGAAGCACTGAGTCAGTTGCGCGTTTCAGCATTTTATTCTCTTAAAGGGCGTGTATTGAATTGAATTGAATTGTATTGAATTCAGTAGGGCTTAAGCACGTTCTGAATTGCTTTTCTGCATTAGGGTTTCGGGTGAATTCTATAAAAAAACAATATGAAGCAGTTCACAGTCCCTTGATATTGATTCTCCTGCCCTGGATGGGGCTGCATTGTAGAAAAGAGAAGATCCATCTGAAGGTTTCAGAGTTATAAATGCTGTTTATAAAAATTGTACTTTCTATAAAACCAAGATTGTTCTAAAGATCTTCATTCTCTGCCGTCTTCTTATTTTCTTATAATAATCATTAAGAGGAACAGATGGAGGTTTATTTCCAATTCTTTGTACCAGGAAGAAAGCACACAGACATTTAATTTGCAGACCAATCTTCTGCTACTTAACAGGTTTACGGATACAAATTGTCAAGCTTTACTTCTCTCTCCTCCTCCTTCACTCACATAAAGTGCTCTGAGTGTGGCTACTATAAATGTAGATATTCAAGGGATATTGTACTGTGGGAAAGATAACTTACTCTCTGTAACAACTTTTGTATCTGGTATGAGATAATCTATATGGAAATAGTAAGACTGTTAACTATTGTCACCTCTGATAAAAGAAATAATAGAACAGAAAAGCTGCTTCTATTCAAACAAATTTGGAGGAAAACCTATCTCGAAATTGCAAACACCACCTAAACCTCCAGGAACTGCTATATATTTCTTGTTACACATTAATATATGGAATGAAAGTTTGTTTGAATTCTGAGAAAACTACTAATATTTTATCTGTCAAGTAGGCAGACTTTGTGTTATAATCTTCTGACTCATAAGAAAGGGTTGAATATTTGCAACAGAAAAGTAAGAAGCTTGATGCTCGATTCAAAAATTAAATAACCATTGCTGACTGGCAGGACTTAACCAGACATGAAAATGTGCACAACAACTTGAAAGTATTACAGACCAAAGAAAAAAGAGGTAAGGGCAAAAATTAATTTAAATCAGAGGAAGTATGACTTGCAGCAGGACATGTAACTACAATTTTTGACATAGATGAAAGGAAACATTACAGATACACTGAAGTTTAAAATGCAGCAGAGTAGTCAGTGGGGTAATGAATTCAAGGTTAGAGAACAACAAAAATAAAAAGACAGTAAATGAGCACATCCAAATGGGACAAAATTCTAAAAGACAGCATCACTCTTCCACTATTTCACCTAAAGTTCAATCATCCTGAGAATATGTTATGACTTATACACTACTTAGAGAAAGCTGTCATTTAACCTCATAAAATAGACTCAATAATTCAACTGATTGTTGTATAAGAATCCATATCAAGATATAAAGATGTAAGGTATCGCCAATGTCTGCATGAAACCCAGCACCTGGTGAAGTCAATTGTAACAGACTTCGGTGGGGTAATCAGTATTCATTTTATATCTTTTATATGCCTGCTGATCTAGATGTAGACAAAATCATTTAACCAAAATATCTTCCCTGTTCAGTACATTAGAATTCATGAAAATAACATACTAGACCTGAAAATGTTAAAGCTGAAGTTAGTGCTTTTTTTTTTTCCTTAAAATGAGTTTTTGAAAAAAGTAGGTTTCGAAAATCGAAAAGTATTTGTGGATGTTCTAAGTAGCAGATTTGGGTTCATCTTGTTCCTCCATTTCAACCATGTATCTCAGATGCATGGCAGGTATCCTAACTGCAAGACTAGGGAGACACAATAAGTGAATAATTTCCTACACATCAGGCCACAGAAAGCAAAATAAGTGCACAGCTCCATAACCCAGTAGTTACATTCCTCTGAATGATCATAAATCTGGATCAAAAAATGTCTTTTGTCCAGTGACTTCTTAGTCTAAAGTATATAAACAATTATTATTCTATCTAACACTCTGTGCCTTAGTTTCCTTCTATAAAGTGAAAATGACTGGTACTTCCAAGTGTTATGGAGTTGTTTTGAAAACAAACTTTAAATGCTTCTCTAAATCCATACAGTTTCCTTATAGAAAGCTACAACATTTACACTCAAAGCTGTCAAGCAACATTTTCCTATTTGAGTAAACTATGTGCTTCATGAACTACTTTAAGAAATATATGCTATTCCTTTTTCCTTATTTTTAAAAAAGTCATCAGAAGGGTGGAGTAAATAAATACATAGTAAATTTCTAAAAGGAAGAACTGAGTAGGTTTTACTATCGCCTCAATCATTCTAAATACCTTAGAATGATAAATGTTTTCCTAGATTGTCTGCAAAGGCACATTCAGACCATAATGTTGATTCTCCTGTGATAAAGCTTTTCACAAACCTTCCATAGTGATGGATGTCAGAAGTATCAGAACATCCTTTCCTCACAACAGCCAGAAAAATCATCAAATTTATCACACATATAGGATTGTGTTTTGATTGAACTATGAAAATTTTATAATTCCTTGCTTTTTTTAGGAGTTTGCACAACTGAAGATAAATTTACGGCACAATGACAAATAGAATGTAATAATAATTTTAAAATTGGGTCAACATATGGATACATAATTAACATGAGTTGTAGTAGAGTTGCTCACCAACTCAATGAGGCTGAACTACTTAGCAACATGATAAACTTTGAATATATCATCTTGTCATGATGCAGCAGTGGTGAGCAGAACTTTAGATACACAGCTCATTCTTGACTCTGATGAGGCCAGAATTTATCTTCCCCAGTGTAAAGCATCCTCAGGTCAGGCTTGTTTTACCTCTCTTTCACTATGCAGAAGAGTACTGAACATGCTCCAGTTAGCCATTTCTGATCTAGCCTGTTTGCATACACTACTGCTTTTCCCACAACAACTCGTTTCTTCTGTGTATCTCTGATGGGAGATTGTGGTTGTGTGGCCCAGTGACTCAGAAATCACCTGAACAACAGCTCATGTCACCTGTCATTGTGAGAACACTTCCTCATCTCCTTTTAAGAGGCATATTTCAAGTATTTAAGTTACAACAGGTGTGTAGAGATGCAAGTATGCTATAAGAAATTCAGAAATTGTAATGTAAGCACATTTGTGATAAGTGTAGAAAGTGCGGGAAAATATTAACTAAAATAGATTACCATCTCACCACTGCAAGGGAATGTGATTGGCACAATAAAGTCACCTAACCAGGTTTGAATTGTAGGCACCGGAGAAAACAAGTCAATTAAAAAAAAAAGGAAACACAGAAGACAATGTTCTACTTTTCAAAAAAATACATATCGGCAACAATCTACATCAAAAAAACATTGACTTCATCCACCTTTGGTCCAGCTAGCTCTTATTTAAACCTGGATGGATTCAGAAGAGAAATGGGATAAGAAGACCTATCCATTTTATAATTTCTCCACACAACACAGTGCATCCTCAGCTGCAAGAACGGAAGTTTGTTGCCATCAACACGTCTGGTAGGTGACTTCATCTTACCTCCACCTTGTGCGGGTTCCTGACCACCAAGTTGATAACTAAATTAACTGCTGCTTTACTTTTCACAGTTGAAAAAAAGGAAAAAATAGCCAGACCAAACCAAAATGAAAACAGAAGAGCTGGAAGGGAAATAACCACTTTCCCATTTCTAGTAATCCTTCGATTTGAGAGAAGACAACCATGTCCCTCTAATATTTCCAGCGATGCAACGTACTTGAAAAACAATGTGTTTGGAGAGTTCTGCTAATACTTCCCCTTTAATTAATTTTTTTCCAGACTGCGAGTAGAATTGTTACTATTTGTTCTGAATGTCTGTAAATACTGCAGTCATTTTTTTTTACCAGCAAAATGTTATTGAATGTCTGGAAACAAACAGAAAGGTGTAAGAAAGAAGAAATTTTTTTTCCTTCATGCAACTGCAGTATTAACAAGACAGGTAGAATGGTGTTCGCATGAATCCACAGAAGCAGAAATACAACCAAAAACATAGAAGACACACAGTAACAGCATAATGTAGCTGGTAACATACACTTCTATCATGGAAGTTATTACAGTATTTGCCTTTTGTCAGTACTATAAAATACCTTTCTCACACAATTCACTCTCAGAAGATAGCACTCAAAAAAATTCAACCAGATGGTGTGCAAAATTCTATTAGAAAAAGTTTGACTGATATGAAGATTAGGAAAGGAAAACTTTAGTGTGGATTCAAAATCTTTAATGTCAGGATCTACTGGGAGATATATGCACATTCAATATGTTGTAGAGTCTCCTTCTCTGGAGTTATTCAAGACCAGCCTGGACAAGGTCCTCTGCAGCCTGCTGTAGGTTACCCTGCTTCGGCAGGGGGGTTGGACTAGATGACCCACAGAGGTCCCTTCAAATCCCCACCCATTCTGTGATTCTGTGATTCTGTGATTCTGTGATATGCTCTATTTGTTTAGGAATAATACCTGCACTAAAATTTGTTTGACCCTAGGCAAAATGCTTGGAGCAAGTATTCTGAATCATTAATAAAATATATTTATACTTGCAACTGTTGTGTACAAAATACTTAAACTACCCTTATTCACATAGTACGTACATGTCCCAGGAGATGTAATTAATAATAAATCCATCTTTCACCATTTGGATGCTTCCGTTTTGTACCTTTCTCCTCTTCTTATCATAACCCTCAAGCATGCTTTGAAAGAAATGAATAGGGGTCAATCAGTAATTTCTGAGTAAAAATTTAAATGAGGCTGTGAAGCTGCAAGTCTATGTGAATATGTAAATTGCTCTTCCAGCTTCCTCTCAACAGAAATCTAAAAACAGATACTCAATATTTGCCATTAATCAAAATCTTTATATATTTTCAAATGTTTGGACTAATTAAAATCATTTATAACAAGCTAAACACATACTGTTCATAATTGCAAATGTTTTAACTTTAGTAATTCCACAGATCAAAGATATCACCAAGTCTAATTAGGTTAAGTCATATCAGCTTTGATAGTTGTGACCCAGTAAATATGATTATATTTGCCACCACTGGTGTTGGTGAAGCAGGTGATGGGCTGTGTCAGGACCCAGGGGATGGGACTGCCCTTGGCCTGAGCGGGGCTGAGCTGGGTTTACCAGATGCCCCATGGCCAAGTGCCCATTGCCCAGCCTGTCTGAGCTCCAGCTCTGTGAGTGCTGCTGAGGAAGGAGCTGACAGTCCCAGGCAGTCCCTGATGACCAAATGGCCCCAGGGGATATTAGAGGGTTTTGGCATCTTTCACCCCTTGCTTTAGAGCTGGGGGAAAGGAAGCAGGCAGAGATGTATGAAATGAAAGGAAAACGTATGAAAAAAAGGCAAAATGACCACAGGACTGAGGAGGAGGAGACCCCATGGCCAGCATCATGCTCCTTCTGGTGAGAGCTCAGGGTGGTGGCCATGGGGATGATGTGCCCATCCCTTCCAGGTCTTTCTGTAGGAAACAACAGTGTCAGCCTCTGTCTCAAGCCACGGGAACACTGGACCACAGCACCAGAGACAAGATATTGGTACTGGGAAGATTTGCTGGGGCTCAGTAGTGATTTTAACTGTTGCTCTGAAGCTTTTCTTCATAGAATAAGAAGGACCTTAAATATTACCTGGACTAACAGTAAATTCTTGGCTCCATACATATGGTGTGTTCCTTGTGGCCTGCCAGAAGACTAGTGTGACATTCAATAACACACAAGGAAATGAATTTGTCATCATCAGATTCAGTTATCTGGGCTTAAACTACCACTTCCCAATTTAGATGCAACAAACTAGGGCTATTGTCTGAGAATGATGCAGAGCAAAACTAAGACTTCCGTTTCTGAACCCACAAGATATGTAATCTCATTTATTCAGTATTGTCATACATGGGACTTATGCCTAATTTTTTCTAGTCTTTTATGCAACATGATAATTTTGAAGACTATTTTTTCAGAATATCTTTAAGTTAAAATTTCCATGATGATTAGTGATTAATGTTAACTTCTCCCTGTCATGCCATGCTTTTGAACAGCTTTGTTCTATTGCTTTTACATAACACAATACATGGAAATAAAATAAGTTCCTTCCTAATGTATACTAAAAGTATTACTACTTCACTGAAAAATCCTTGTGATATTCTCTAACTTTGACACCACCTATCCTTTATATCAATTATGTTTGGTAATGGTTCCAAATTACATTATCTAAATTGTATTACTGTGAAATAGTATTTAATTAATTCCTTTCTCAATGTGACATTTGTTTGTATTTCTCAATTTTCTTTAAACAATGTAATCCAAGGCTAACAAATTTGACTTCATTTATAAAACAGTCAGACTAAATTCCCACATTCTCACAGTTTTGTCAGTGTTGTTTTTTTTTCCCAATACTCATGTTACTAGCTGTGAATGTCAATAAGTTAAAGTGATACTGATGCCTCTAAAATGTACACAAGCGTGAAGCTTATTTTGTCACCAGAAAGAAGCCACTATTATCTGTGAAAATACTTTAGGGGAATTGGCATCCTACGCATCACATGAAAAATTATTTGCTTATTATGACTTTCACGTTAGTTATCAGTAGTCTTCATTATGAGACCTCTGTGAAAAGTTGTAAAGTTATTTCAGTTCAAAAAATTCCTGTCAAAAAATAAGTGTTGTAAAAGGCATTTTTTTGTAAGAAATAGAATACATAAACTACTTGACCAATTACCCTCCCCACCCCCCGCTTGCTAATCATATCCATAAATGGTCTTATCCAATGAGAACAACTAAAGCAAAATTCCTAAAGATCCTGTACGGGGAAAGATTCAGTGAATTATGTCAGTAAAAATGCAGTTATAATCTGAGATAATACAATAAATAAAAATCAGTCTTGTTTGAAATCTGCACCAAGCAGCATAACTACTGATGCTTGATGTCTCAGATATGGCACCTTTTCCTAACATTTTTCCAAATAAAGTAGCTAAGCTCTTTGCATTGTTATAAACCGAACTCATATGTATTTTTTTTTTACAGTTTGCACCACTTCCTCTTGTTATGAAACTCTGCAAGACTTCATGATAAAATAGGGTTCAACAATGAGTATGAGGGACACAAAATAGACAAGAATTTGTAAAATCAAGCAACAGCTTTTCTACTTTTGATGTCTTCTGCCCTTGCAGATCTACACAGACAGACAGATCTGCAGACACATATCCTCCTTCAGCTCGGCTTTATGGGATTCTTCAGGACAGATGCACTGTGAAACCCCCTTCTAGGAGACACCCTTAGCACATGAGTCAAATACATCAATTTGCAATGAGCTATAGATACAAAACATGATTCTGCCTGGAATACTTGAGAAAAACTCTCATGAGGTGACTTTTTGTGAGATATGTCAAGAAAGTGCCTTGTGCAGCAAGTGCTAGTCTCCACTTTCTTCCTGAATTTGGCTGCCTCAGCTTCACTGCTTACAATAGCCATCAGGAGGCCTCACTTGCCAGGTGCCTCCCCAGAGAACGGATAAGATGCCCAGGAAACAGATCTTGTTTTAGTCAAAGAAATGGCAGTGTTAGAAGAACCAGACTCGGATAGGACAGAGTGCTCTAGAGTGCATAGAAGTCGGAAGTTGAGTTTTACAAATTTTCTCAAGTAAGAAATTATTCTACTCAATTCTTCTGTAAAGAGCAAAGAAAGAAGCCTCTGCTTCCTAACACTGCTTTCCATTGAATCATAGAATCAGAGAATGATCAGGGTTGGAAGTGACCCTCAAAGACCGTTTAGTTCGTACCGCCCTGCTGTATCTTTGCCCCTTGTCCTGTCACTACAGGCTTTTGTTGAAAGTCTCTCTCCATCTTTCGTACAAGCCCCTTTAAAATATTGCAAGGTTGTGACAAGGTCTCCCTGGAGCTTTCTCTTCTTCAGACTGAAGAACCCCTACTCTCTCAGACTTTCTTCCTAGGAGAGGAGTTCCATGCTTTTGACTGTTTTTGTGACCTTCCTCTGGACTTGCTCCAACAGGTCCATGTCTTTGCTGTGCTGAGGGCTCCAGAGCCGGCCTCCCGGTTGGGTGTCTAGAGAGTGGAGTAGATGGGGAGAATCAGTACCCTTGACCTGCTGGACGTGCTTCTTTTGATGCAGTCCAAGATACAGTTGGCTTTCTGGGCTGTAAGTGCACATTGTCAGCTCATGTCCAATTTTTCTGTCCACCAATATTCCCAAGTCCTTCTTCACAGGGCTACTCTTAATCCATTCATCTCTCAGTCCGTATTGCTACTGGGGATTGTCCCAACCCAGGTGCAGGACCTTGCACTTGGCCTTGTTGAACTTTGTGAGGTTTGCACAGGCCCACTTCTCAAGCCTGTTAAGGTCCCTCTGGGTGGTATCATTTGCCTCTAGCAAACCAGCCGCACCACTCAGTGTTGTCTGCCGACTTCCTGAGGGTGTACTCAGTGCCACTGTTGATGTCATTGATGAAGATATTTAATAACATTAGTCCCAGTAACGACCCTTGAGGGACACCACTTATTACTGATTTCCACTTGGACATTGAACTGTTGACTATCATTCTTTAGATGCAGACATTAGCCAATTCTTTATTCATTTAACAGATCATCCTTAAAATCCATAACTGTCTGCTTTAGCAGCAAGAAAGTTGTGTGGGAATGTACCAAAGGTCTTACAGAAGTCAAAGTAGATGACATCTGCAGCTCTTCCTTGTCCACTCATGCAGTTACTCTGTCATAGAAGACCACTAGATTAGTCAGACACAATTTGCCCTTAGTGAGGCCGCATTGGCTGTCTCTGATCGCCACCCCGTCTTCCGTATCTTTGGACATGTCTTCCAGGAGGATCTGTTCCGTGGTCTTAAGCGCACAGAGGTGAGGCTGACTGGTCGGAACTCCAGACCTGGAGGTTAATATCAACACCTGCAATCCCTTTTATTTTAAACAGAGATCTTTATGAGAATGTCGCTGAAGAGCTGAAGTGAAGGATCTTCTCTCAGTCACTGCAAGTCACATGGGGATGAGATGTGGTCAATTAGAAGGTTAAACCAATCCCAGTAAGCCAAATAAAGGACAGCAGAGACTTCACAGGCTCAATCACTCTTTGTGTGTCTGTACTATCCAGATTGCCCAGGATATCTGTCTATGACACCATAAAGTCCTCTTCTAAGTCCACTGCTCTTTGCACCTGTACCAATGTCGTTACTGCCTTTATCATTTAGTGGAAGGACTGCTATGTCTGTCTTTCTCATCTCAAACCCTGGATCATTCTGGTAGAAAGGGACAAACAAATAGCTCTTCACTCCTAATTTTACATCTTAGAATACCATCTCATTGTTTATATTAATCCTATTTCCCTACCTTCCAGTTTGATTAAAAAAGCAATTGAAAGTCAGTTGTTTTCAATGAGAAAATGACTCAGAATCCTGTTCTGTCCACTTTGTAG
Source organism: Opisthocomus hoazin (assembly GCF_030867145.1). NCBI lineage: Eukaryota > Metazoa > Chordata > Aves > Opisthocomiformes > Opisthocomidae > Opisthocomus > Opisthocomus hoazin. The sequence goes on along the minus strand of NC_134414.1, from coordinate 112,411,929 downwards.
ATCCTACACTATAGCGCAAATTAAATGGTGGCACATGCAAGATATTTAAAACACGTCTTGAAGGAAAATAAAACCTCACAAAAGCAATCATTAAGAGCTGTATTATTTTTAAATGCCAAGTAGGTTAGGCAATTACAGTGTGAAATAAGATAATTGACTCAGTCTTAAAAGGTACTGCCAAGATATTTTACTCCCAGGACCTTTAGTAAGAGTATTAGTTGTTCAATATCTCACATCCTCTGGCTCTAAAAGAATGACAACAAGAAAATGAATTAGAGTTTACTTTTCTGTTGGAGACTAGTAATAGATTAGTACAACTTGGCAAAATGCTTCAGGACAAGACAGTCCACCTTAACCTGGACAATTTTAGAGAAATCAAAAATCCTGAATTTACTGTTCCAGCAACAAATAAAACATCTTAACTTGAACTATTTCAGCAATCAATATCTAATCTGCACTCACAGCATTTTTATTTTAGTTAAAAAATAAAAGAGTGAAAAGGTGGAGTGTTTTGTAGACAAAGAAGGAACTTCAGCTTCATTGCTTTGCGTCTGTTTTGCCACAGAAATGTTCCAGGTTCATGTTTCCAATATTGTCAAAATAAGGCAATCTATCTTTTCCACAGAGTTCTTTCTTGCTTTTTAAACACCAGCCTTATTTTATCATGCATTTTTTTTAAATTTCAGTTGACATCATTGACCACACCCTAGAGTGTTATCCTTCTTTTAATGATTATGATGGCATTGTAGGGGTGTCTCAGGTACTCAGAAACATTTGCACCTCTCAACCACACTCTGTATTGCAGCAAAAACTCTTAACATGACAAATAAAACTGTAAAACAAATGAAACTGGAAGACATGTCCATATTACTGCAGTAAAGCACAACAAATTGCAGATAAACACCAGTCTAGTTAAAAATATAAAGCATTTTATAAAGGTTATACTTAGTCTTTGTTATGGGTTTGCAAGGCAAGGTTTTGGTAGTGTGGGAGGTTATAGGAGTGGCTTCTGTGAGAAGCTGCGAGAAGGTTCCCCCATGTCTGATAAAACCAGTGCCAACTGGCTCTAAGAGGGACCTGTCCCTGGCCAAGGCCAAGACAATCAGCGACGGTGGTAGTGCCTCTCTGATAACATATTTGAGATGGGGAAGAAAAAACAACAGTGAAACAGCAGTGAAGAGAGAGGAGTGAGCCTATGTGAGGGAGTAATTACTTTCTTCCCCTGCTCCAACATGGGATACCTCCCACTGGACACAGTCTTCCATGAACTTCTCCCACATGAGTCCTTCCCATGGGCTGCAGTTCTTCACAAACTGCTCCAGAATGGGTCACTTCCACTGGGTGTAGTCCTTCAGGAACAGGCTGCTTCAGTGTGGGTCCCCCACGGAGCTGCAAGTCCTGACAGCAAACCTGCTCCAGCATGAGTTCCTCTCTCCATGGGTCCGCAGGTCCTGTGAGGAGCCTGCTCCAGCATGGATTTCCCACAGGACCACAGACTCCATTGTGTGCATCCACCTGGTCCACTCCATGGGCTGCAGGTGGATATCTGCTCCACCATGGACCTCGATGGGCTGCAGGGGGACAGCCTACTTCACTGTGGTCTTCATCACGGTCCTCAGGGGAAAGTCTCTGCTCTGGCACATGGATCACCTCCTCACCTTCCTTCTGCACTGACCTTGGTATCTGCAGAGTTGTTTCTTTCACATCGTCTCACTCCTTTATCCTGTTGCAGGTTTGTTTCCCTCTTCTTAAATATGGTATTACAGATGCACTACCACTGTCGTTAATTGGCTCAGCCAGTGGTGGGTCCATCTTGGAGCTGGCTGGCATTGGCTCTAATGTGCACAGGGGAGGCTTCTAGTAGCTTCTCACTTAAATGACCCCTGTAGCCTCCCTTATACCAAAACCTTGCCACAAAAGCATAATACACAGTGTTCTCAACATGTTTCTCATACTAAATCCAAAACACAGGAGCTACTGGGAGGAAAAATAACTCTGCCCCATCCAAAACCAGGACATCGAGATTACCTCTGATAGCCATTTTTATAATAGTACTTGGTGAACACTTTATATTTACATTATTTCTTTAAACATTGATTTTAAAATTTTAAATATCAATAATTGGAATATTGAATTTTACATATAAAAGATATACTTTGTGAAACATTCAGGCATATAGAAAAAATTAAGACATAAAGATTTATGAAAGCTGATATCTGGTTTTCGAATGTGTCCTTGGGTTTTATTTTTAGTGTTGTGATTTCCCTATGTAATCCTTCTCTTTTTTTCAATTTACGTAGACCCTGATATATGGTATTCTGGCGCAGATTTGACCAATTATTTTTTCTTTACAACAGTCTTAGCAGTTATATATAATTAATACAAAGATCACTGAAACATTAGAATCATAGAATTAACCTTAAAAAGACTACTTAACCAATAAAATACAATAAAATATTGTAACACCTTATTGAAATTAATATCTTTATCAATAATCAATATAGTTTAGGATGAAAACATAGCTGAGCATTTTATGCATTTAGCATCATCAAATTGTGACAAAGATTTTCCAACAGAAAAGCAGCTCAATTTAATAGCCTTCATACAGTAAAAAGTGTATGTAGCTCAAATTTGTCTAAGCTGCAATCATTATATAGTCACTGAACATGTAATTACTCCATCTATTATTATAATTGCTTAGTCCTTTGAAGGCATCTGAAAATTATTAATAAGAGTGAAGAAAATTATACTTTAAAAACTCTTGTGTGGTACATCAAGAGAAGGAAATCCTTCCTTTGAAGTTTTTATACAATAATGCTGCCTTCACTGTTTTAATAGAGGGGACCTTATAATCTTGTGAGCAGTCTACTGAAAAATATTTCTTTTTTTAACAAAGATAGGTTTAGCTGTTTCTGAAGAAAATTATTTACCTGTTGTAAATCGTATCAGATCTGTGTGTTTTGATTAAGAACTGTCAACCTTATCAGTTTTGTTACTGCAATTAACAATTAATTTTTTTATTGGGTTGGTGTTAAATGGAATTTGAGACATATTATCCTCATTCTTCATCCACGCTGTGATATATTCATTTTTATTTTCAAGTGTCTATTCCTACTGCTGCCAGAGCCCTAGAAGATTCAGTCTGGATCAACAATAGAAAAAAATTCTACTTTTTTTTTTTTCCACAAACTTTTTATTGTTTGTTGCTTTTTTTTCATGCCACTTATGCTTTTGCCCATGACTGCTGAAATCGTTCTGGCACATTGTGAGGTTATTATTTTCCCACAACTACATACCATTACCTTATATTCAATCTCTTTCTTACAGCCAGCTCCTCAGACATGCACATTTATTGACTATTAAACTAACCTTAAATCTTTTCAGGAAACAAGGTGAAAAATTCAAGATCACTTTTACCAACAAAATCTTAATTTTAAAACTTTTTTTTCCAGAGTACATTTGCATTTCCATAGAAAACCTCACAAAATTTTGCTTCCAACAAGTTGTAATAAGAAGTAGTTTGCATACTAGTCTTAATATTTCCAATTTTTAAATACCATTGCTAACCATTAAGGGATATCAAATTCTTCTTCCATATCTAGCTTCCTTCTGTCACTGGATTAAGAGTATAGAATGTGTAAGGCACTGCAATACGCAAAGGCAGAGATCATGTGAAGTAATATTAAAGGAATCTTGTCGAATATTGCTGTGGTAAGTGGCACTGTAATGCCATAGACTTCTATTGACCCTTATCACCTCCTATTCATTGTGTTATCTTGTACAAGAACACTACCATTAACCAAGATGTGAGCTAGTTTGTGCACAGTTTATGTTCCCATAGTTGTAATAAAATAGACACACATTTTTTATCCAATGTAGTTATATCTCATACATATGCCAAATAATTATAATAATATATATATATATCAGTGATGGTCTTCAGCAAATATGAATTTAGCTACAACTTTGCTATATCGTTAGCCATAAAAAATTCTACAGCACTGAGGCAATATGAGCTACCAACTGGCAAGCAGCACAGCAGTGTACCTTCAGGGGATAATTTCAGCAAATCATTATCAAATTTACTTTCATTAACTCAGTCAAGAAAAGATCAACAATCATCTTGGTCTTGCTTTATTGAGGAGTATTATAATCCATGATTAAAGAACTTATTTCATTCTTAAACAAAAATTACACTGTGTATGCTAGAATGATCGTGACCTTATGAAGTTTATTCCTATCATAGCAACGTCATCATTTGCACTTGCAGAATTTTTTAGCCTAGAAATTCAAGATTAATCTATTTAATAATTATCTACATGACCTGCAAGTTGCTCTGTTATTATGAGCTCATTTTCTTATTGCCACCTTTATATACCCTGTTATTAGTATGCAGTAAGAAAATGTGTGAATTTATATTTGCGATCCGCAAACCATCATTCACCAAACAGACAGATAAATGCGCATTGTAAAAGATAATGGAGACTTTACTCAAACTGTTAAGTTATATTTTCCTGATAAAGCATTCTAATGACATTATTCAGATGTGTCTTTTTGTGAGCTGGGCTTTTCCAATAGCCAAAGGAACTTTACTGTTTTATTTGTTCTGACATGTGTCAGAGCAATTATACAATCTCAGTTTACCATGTCAAGACCATTGTAACTTTATTTATGCTAAAAAATTTCATTATAATTTTGGCCAACTATCTTGTATTCATGCCAAGCACAATCAGCTTTCAGACCAGACGATGTAAGCAGTACTACCTTTAGTATACAGTTGTGTTAGACATTTCTGTAATTCTTTGACTAGGAACTTTATTCTGTGTAGGCTGTTGCAGGAACATCAGTCCTCTGATAGTTGTTGCCTGATTAGGGATTTATTAATTTAGAACTGGTTCAAATGATGTTGGGGAGAGGAAATCAAGATCCAGTTTGTCAGTCTGACCAGAGAAAGAGTGGAAAAAATACACAGCAAAGAGAAACAACAAATAGATAAATAAAAGTGCAGAATATTGCACTTGAGTTATGCTAAATAATCCTGCAGACTGAAAATGTCTAACTTGTTCATATTGTATGAATACTAAAATTTAGTCAGTGCTTGATGGAAGTCACTAGATGTCTGTAGAACTTTTTTCTTCCTACATCGTCATCACTTTCATGCAAAGGTTACAAGCACAGTACAATATCACTCCATTAAGTCCAACTGCTAAGTCACTTACAGAACCACAGAATCACAGAATCACAGAATGGTAGGGGTTGGAAGGGACCTCTGTGGGTCATCTAGTCCAACCCTCCTGCCGAAGCAGGGTCACCTACAGTAGGCTGCACAGGACCTTGTCCAGGCAGGTCTTTAATATCTCCAGAGAAGGAGACTCCACCACCTCCCTGGGAAGCATGTTCCAGTGCTCTGTCACCCTCAGAGGGAAGAAATTCTTCCTCATGTTTAGACGGAACTTCCTGTGCTTCAGTTTGTGCCCATTGCCCCTTGTCCTGTAGCTGGGCACTACTGAAAAGAGCTTGGCCCCATCCTCCTGACAACAACCCTTAAGATATTTGTAAGTATATATTAGGTCCCCTATTCTCTTTATTAGGTCCCCTAAAACATACACCCTAAATACACCTTGTTTAATCTCAGTGTCCGTTTTTTAATGAAATATAAGGCACAGTCCTTTAACTCTTAGAAAAACATCAGCGTAACCGACAAGATACTGTAGCTGTAGTCACTCTTCCAAATAGGAGTCTTCTGATTTGTAAGCCAGAAAAATAGTTTACTCTCAGAATGAACCTTGAATATGACATGTTATTTTGTGGCAAAAGCAATGCACTGATGATGGCAGACTCTTGCATCTTCATGGGTGGCACTGTGCTACCATGAGAGAAGGGACAGTTCTCTTTCCACCTGGGAGTTTGGGAATTTGTCAGGCAGCCCTCCAGACACCTATGACCTTGTTGACATGCAGGAAATGGGGCTATGCAACCTCCTGAGGTCGCTTTCCCTCCCATCTGTGTACGATTTTTAAGATGGGCACAGAAAGTTGAAATGGTAAATGTTGCTCAAGAATTTTTATACAATATACTTCTGACTGTAAACTTCCTAAATGTATGTAGAGTTGAAACAATTTTTGATTCTTTCAGTATCCCAGAAAAAGCAACTGAAATAGAAAATTATATTGCTGGAAAGATTATTGGTAACATAACATCAGCTGCCATGACTGTTCATTCACTGTCAACTTCATCCTAGTCAAGCACTCATCCAATCTTGTGTAACACTTCTTAGATATATTTTCCTTAAATGGTGGAACTGCCTTTCTCAAATGACTGATTTTATTATAACAGCATAAAATAATATATATATATATATATGCTGCTTTCTAACTTTATTTACCATTTTACTGTGCACAAGTGCTGTCAGGGGGGCTGCAGGGTGAGGGGTGGCCAGAGCTGCCCTGTGCTGGACACGGCCGCTTCCAGCCAGCTCCAACAGCCCCACCGCAGGGCACAGCTGAGCCCTGCAGCTGCTATGGTGGCACCTCTGGGAGACTCTGGGTAAGGAAGGCCAAAATGATGATCGGCAGTGAGGGGAACAGCCTTGCGAGCACCCAGGAGGGAGCGGGAGCAAATGGAGGTGGTGCTCCAGGTGCCCGAGCAGGGATCCCCTGCGGTCGCTGGAGGAGACCGTGGTGGAGCAGGTAGTCTCCCTGCAGCCTGCTGAGGACTCCACACTGGAGGGGGTGGATATGTCATAAAGGAGCTGCAGCCTGTGGAGAGATTACAATGGAACAGGTTTATCCTAAAGAACTGCCGCCCATGGAGATGACTCACTCGGGAGTCAGGGGAGGAGGGGGGGGCTGTAGGAAGTGTGAGGAGGAAGGAGAGATAGAGAGGACCTGTCAAGAACCTAAACTTCCTCATCCCCATGAACCGCTCAAGGGTGGGGAGGTAGAGGAGTTCAGGATGAAGAAGTGAAGCTGAGCCTGGGAAAAAAGAGATAGAAGGCAGATGTCATAATTTGTCTTTGTTTCTCACCTCCTTAATCTATTTTAATTGGCAACAAATGAAATTGTTTTTCCCCAGGTTGAGCCTGTTTTGCCTATGGAGGTAACCAGAAAGTGCTTTTCTTTTTCTCTTGGCCCATGGACTTTTCCATCTTTTCTTCTCCTCTGTCCGGCTGGGGAGGGGGAGTGTGAAGGCAGCTGGATGGGTGTCCTGGGTTCGGCCAGGACAGGGTTAATTTTCACCGGACTCCAGGACGGGGCACAGTCGGGGGGTGGAGGCTGACCCCACCTGGCCAAGCAGAGCCCAGTGTTCCATACCATGTGACGTCACGCTGGGTTCCGGTGGGGGGGGCAGCGCAGCAGGGACTCACTCGCGGCTCAGGAGGGTGCGGCGCCGGTCCTGTCTGGGAGAGCGGGTCTGTTGTGCAAGTTTGTGTCGTATTTTCTCCTTATTTGTATCGTTGTTGTTCCTGTTCCCTCTATTTGCTGTTCTGTTAAACTGCCCTTATCCCGACCCACCAGTTTCTGCATCTTTCTTTTCATTCTCCTCCACACACCGGCGGGGGGAGAGGCGGCCGCATGGCGCTTTTGTTGCCGGCGGCAGCCGAAACCAAAACATTTCATTGGCGCCCAAGCGTGGGGCGGGGATAACGGCAGGGCTCAGCAGTGGGTGTTAAAACTGCTATCTTAGATTTTCTTAAATATTGTTATACGCATTTTTCTGTGTTAAGTAGTCGCCGGTAAAAAAAAAAAAAAAAAAATGTTTCTGACTTTGATCAAGTGGCTCTGCTATGTAAATCCGTACTTGCACTATGTGTTCATTGCCATGCTGTTCATCATCACTGGGAAAAGGACCAGGATGATGATTTTACTATACTGTACTGTATCGACTTATGACATGATAACATCAATGTGCATGAAATTAGCCTTGTATTTGCATGCGGCACTGTGGTCATTTCCGTACCTCGGATCTTATGTCTTAGAATTTGTTAATAATCAAACCCAATCTGTGGGGAAAACCGGAGGGGACACCTTCTCCCACTCTCTCGCCCCCCGTCTCTCCTTCAGGCTGGTCCTAATGGCTTTTGAGAATTTCGAGTACCCGTGGGATGCTCAGCCCAGCACTCTCCTTTTGTTCTGCCTCCTGAATGGGTTTCAGCTTTTGTTTAGGGTTAAACAGGTAGTTAAGAACATCGTGCAGAGACCTGCCCCGGGGCCGGATAGCTGTGAGTGGCTAGGTGTGTGGGACAGCATGGGCAGGTATCTAGAGCAGTGGGCACTTGCGGTGTGTTTTAAAATCACCCCTGAACAAATACAGAATTCGGACAATCTCGTAAAATATCTGCAAAAAGTGTGCTGCCACCCTGGGAACTCCAGAGAGACACAAATCACTGCAATGTGCTGGGGTCTGGCCCACGCCTACCGAGCCCTGTTCAACCTGATTCAGTGCCCTAAAGGGGAAAGGGGGGGAAAAGAAGCAGCAGGCACTGTGGCTGGCGCTGCCCCCCAAGCCGGCCCTGCAGCCCCTCCAGCCCAGCAGGCAGTCACAACCCCCCTGACTGGCACCACAGCTGCTGCAGCCACTGGCGTGGTCCCGACTCCCCCAGTGGGCACAGCAGCTGCTCCAGCCACAGTTCCAGCCACAGGCACAGTGATTGAGCCCAGTGACCAACCTGTGCCAGTAGCAGTCGCACCTGTAAAACTAAAGAAAGACGCAAAGAGAGCAGATCGCTCTGGGAGGGAGGACGATGAGCTAGGGTCATCGCGGGAAATAGAGACAGTGATCATCACCCGGTCCCTGTCCCTGGGCGAGCTGCGAGACATGCGGAAAAATTACAGCTGCCACCCAGGCAAGCACATTGCTACCTGGCTGCTGCGGTGCTGGGATAACGGGGCCAGAAGCTTGGAATTAGAGGGCAAGGAAGCCAAGCAGCTGGGATCCCTGGCCAGCGACGGGGGCATTGACAAGGCCATTGGGAAAAAAGAACAAGTTCTCAGCCTCTGGAGGAGACTTCTGTCAGGCGTGAGGGAGAGATACCCCTTCAGTGACGATTTTGTATGCTATCCTGGCAAGTGGACCAATATGGAAAGGGGTATTCAGTACTTGAGGGAATTAGCTTTGCGGGAGATGGTTTACTGTGACACAGACAATGAGCAGGTAACCACAGACCCAGGTGAACTCCAGTGCTCACAATCCATGTGGAGGAAGTTTGTGTGTAGCACACCCTCCTCATATGCCAACTCACTGGCAGTTGTAAACTGCAAAGGTAAAGAGGCACCAGCAGTGGATGAGGTGGTTGTCCGACTCCGGGCAATATGAGGAAAGTCTCTCTTCCTCCCTTGTCTCAGCTGTGGAGAAACTGGCCCAGGAAGTCCGGAAAATGAAAGAGAGCAGGTCCTACTCCCCACCTGTATGGGCCAGTGTATCAGCTATTAGGGACAAGCGTTTCTCTGCTCAGGAGAGGGAATACAGAGGCTATACACCCCGGGACACCCTGTGGTTCTACCTGCGTGACCACAGAGAGGACATGAGGAAGTGGGATGGAAAACCCACCTCAAGTCTAGATGCACGAGTGCGTGAGTTGTGAGGTAAAACAATCACAAAAACGGATTCTGTTAGGAAAACTGCCTCTCCAGTTTCCAGCAGCCAGCTCTCCAGACCACGTAGATAGTTTGACCTTGATTCCGATTCTTTGGAGGGGACCTCCAAGTCATTTTTACAGCAGGTGAGCAGCAAATTCTCTGACGAGGATTAGAGGGGCCCTGCCTCCAGCCAGGTGGAGGAAAGGGACAACCGCGTTTATTGGACGGTGTGGATTCGGTGGCCTGGCACGTCAGATCCACAAGAGTATAAAGCTCTAGTGGACACTGGTGCACAGTGTACATTAAAGCCATTAGAGTTCAAAGGGTTAGAGTCCATTCGCGTTTCGGGAGTGACAGGGGGGTCACAAGAGCTGAGGGTATTGGAAGCTAAAGTTAGCCTCACTGGGCAGGAGTGGCAGAAGCACCCCATTGTAACTGGCCCCGACGCTCCGTGCATACTTGATATAGACTGTCTTAGGAGAGGGTATTTCAAGGACCCAAGGGGATATCGGTGGGCTTTTGGCATAGCTGCTTTGGAGACGGAAGAAATTAAACAGCTGTCCATTTTGCCTGGTCTCTCAGAGGATCCTTCCGTTGTGGGGTTGCTGAGGGTTGAAGAACAACAGGTGCCAATCGCAACAACAACGCTGCACCGGTGACGGTATCATACCAGCCAAGACTCCCTTAGCCCCTTTCATCTGCTGATCTGCCAGCTGGAGAGTCAAGGAGTGATCAGCAAAACTCGCTCACCCTTTAATAGTCCCATATGGCCAGTGAGAAAATCTACTGGAGAGTGGAGACTGACAATAGACTACCGTGGCCTGAATGAAGTCACACCACCGCTGAGTGCTGCCGTGCCAGACATGTTAGAACTTCAGTATCAGCTGGAGTCAAAGGCAGCCAAGTGGTATGCGACAATTGACATCGCTAATGCATTCTTCTCCATCCCTTTGGCAGCAGAGGGCAGGCCACAGTTTGCTTTCACCTGGAGGGGCATCCAGTACATCTGGAATCGACTGCCCCAGAGGTGGAAACACAGTCCCACCATTGGCCATGGACTAATCCAGACTGCACTGGAAAAAGGTGAAGCTCCAGAACATCTGCAGTACATCGATGACATCATTGTATGGGGTGACACAGCTGAGGAAGTTTTTGAGAAAGGGGAGAAAATTGTTCAGATCCTTCTTAAAGCCGGTTTTGCCATTAAGCGAAGTAAAGTCAAGGGACCTGCGCAAGAGATTCAGTTTTTGGGGATAAAATGGCAGGATGGGCGCCGTCAAATCCCAATGGATGTCATCAACAAAATAGCAGCTATGTCTCCACCCACCAGCAAAAAGGAAGCACAGGCCTTCTTAGGTGTTGTGGGTTTTTGGAGGATGCACATCCCAAATTACAGCCAGATTGTAAGTCCTCTGTACCACGTGACCCGGAAGAAGAATGATTTTGAATGGGGCCCTGAGCAACGACAGGTATTTAAACAGGTTAAACGGGAGATAGTTCATGCCGTAGCCCTTGGTCCAGTCCGGTCAGGGCAAGATGTTAAAAACGTGCTCTACACCGCAGCCGTGCAGAATGGCCCAACTTGGAGTCTCTGGCAGAAAACACCAGGGAGACACGAGGTCGACCCCTGCGTTTTTGGAGCCACGGATACAAAGGATCCGAGGCCCGCTATACTCCCACTGAAAAAGAGATTCTGGCAGCATATGAAGGCGTTCGAGCTGCTTCAGAAGTGGCCGTCACTGAAGCACAGCTCCTCCTAGCACCAAGATTGCTGGTCCTGGGCTGGATGTTCAAATAGAGGGTCCCCTCTATGCATCATGCCACTGATACTACGTGGAGTAAGTGGGTCGCGCTGATCACCCAGCGCGCCCGAATTGGATACCCCACTCGCCCAGGAATTCTGCAGGTAATCATGGACTGGTCAGAAGGCAAAGAGTTTGGAGCATCGCCAGAGGAGGAGGTGACACGTGCTCAAGAGTCCCCACTGTACAACAAGCTGCCAGAAGATAAGAAACAGTATGCCCTGTTCACGGATGGGTCCTGTTGCATTGTAGGGAAGCAGCGAAGGTGGAAGGCTGCTGTATGGAGCCCTACACGACAAGTCACGGAAACTGCCGAGGGAGAAGGTGAGTCCAGCCAGTTTGCAGAGGTGAAAGCCATCCAACTGGCTTTAGACATTGCCAGTCGAGAGAAGTGGCCAGTGCTCTGTCTTTACACCGACTCTTGGATGGTGGCCAATGCCTTGTGGTGGTGGCTGCAGCAATGGAAGAAGAACAACTGGCAGCGCAGAGGGAAAACTGTCTCGGCTGCCCCACTGAAGAACATCAAAAAAACCACCAGGTAGATCAGGCTGCTAAGACTGAAGTGGCTCAGATGCATCTGGACTGGCAACATAAGGGTGAACTCTTTATAGACTGGTGGGCCCATGACACCTCGGGCCACCAAGGAAGAGATGTGACATACCGATGGGCTCGTGACCAAGGGGTGGACTTGACCATGGACACCATCGTGCAGGTTATCCATGAAGGTGAAACATGCGCTGCAATCAAGCAACCCAAGCGGGTAAAGCCTCAGAGGTCTGGAGGACGATGACTAAAATATAAATATGGGGAGGCTTGGCAGATTGACTACATCACACTGCCACAAACCCGCCAAGGCAAGCGCTATGTGCTCACAATGGTGGAGGCCACCACCAGATGGCTGGAAACCTACCCTGTGCCCCATGCCACCACCCGGAATACCATCCTGGGCCTTGAAAAGCAAGTCCTGTGGCGACATGGCACTCCTGAAAGAATTAAGTCGGACAACGGGATTCACTTTCGCAACAGCCTCATAGACACCTGGGCCAAGGAACATGGTATCGAGTGGGTGTATCACATCCCCTACCATGAACCAGCCTCTGGAAAGATCGAGCGGTACAATGGGCTGCTAAAAACCACTTTGAGGGCAATGGGGGGAGGGACTTTCAAAAACTATGATACTCATTTAGCAAAGGCCACCTGGTTGGTGAATGCCAGAGGATCCACCAACCGGGCTGTTGTTGCCCAAGCAAAACTTCCACGCCCTGTAGAAGGGGATAAAGTCCTTGTAATGCACTTGCGGAACATGTTAGGGAAGCCAGTTTGGGTTAGTCCTGCCTCGGGCAAAGGCAAGCCCGTCCACGGGATTGCTTTTGCTCAAGGACCTGGGTGTACCTGGTGGGTAATGCGGAAGGATGAGGAAGTCCGATGTGTACCTCATGGGAATTTGATTTTGAGCGAGAATAGTCCATAAATACATTGTGTAAAGTTAATTGTTAAATAACCCTGTCACTCTCTGTTATCACTGTTATAATTGTTATATTTTGTACCACTAGTAGCATAGTAAGAATCGTCCAGATCGAAGAAGGATGGACTTTTTTGATGAAAACCTAGCAGAGCATAGCGATGATCGAACTGGACCTGGTTTTCAACAAGTGGCACCCAGCAACTTCATCGAGATCGACGTCTCCAACCTGCAGACTGTGGGCACGGGCCGCACCAGATACATCAGCCATGAGCTCCGTATGCAGCAAGTGACCGCCCATCACCACACATCACCTCTACTGCCACGGAAGACCATTACAACCGATGGAGCCCGAATTCATGGATTTAATGAACTCCATGGACACTTTAGAGTGATGATCCATAGACCAAGGGAATGATATCTGGAGGCAGGAGAAGTGGTGGTGATCAACTGGACAATGGGGGACTTGGGCATGACGTAGATGGTATGGAATAAGGGGTAAATAATGTCCTGGATTCGGCCACGTCAAGGTTATTTTTCACTGGAATCCAGGAAGGGGACACAGCAGGGCAGGCTGACCCCACCTGGCCAAACAGAGCCGATTATTCCGTACCATGTGACGTCACGTTGGGTTCCAGTGAGGGGGGCAGCGCAGCAGGGACTCACTCGCGGCTCGGGAGGGTGCGGCGCCGGTCCTGTCTGGGAGAGCGGGTCTGTTGTGCAAGTTTGTGTCGTATTTTCTCCTTATTTGTATTGTTGTTGTTCCTGTTCCCTCTGTTTGCTGTTCTGTTAAACTGTCCTTATCCTGACCCACCAGTTTCTGCATCTTTCTTTTCATTCTCCTCCCCACGCCGTCGGGGGGAGGGACGGCTGCGTGGTGCTTTTGTTGCCGGCAGCAGCCGAAACCATAACAATGGGCTTCCAGTAGCCAGTCAAGGATAACCTGGCATAATCATTTAAAACAGAAATTGGTAGAGATGGAGAATCATTAGTCAGTAAAGAATCTTTTTAATTTTGAAATTAATCTGTCTTTTCAGAAATAACGTAACTTGAAAAGCAGAATTTTATGAACTCTCTTACAAATAAACACAGATTTCTGGATAATAAACTGGTAACAATAGTGGATTGAAACATTTGGCATCATTGTGTTAGATCATAGGATGAATTTTGAGGCTAAAGTCTTGAATAAATTTATCTTGAATGATCCAGTAACATTGGTCTTCTAATAACAAAAGTCAAACTTTATAAACAGTATTAACCAAAGATGGGTAGAGAACAATACAGCAAAAAGTAACACTCTTAGAATAGAAGTGACTTAATAGTCACTCATTACACTTAACAATCACTTCATAGTCATCTCAACAGTCTGTAGTTGTGAGCATTCTTATTAGGAACATGGCCATAGCAATGTATTTCTAATTGGCCTTGACTGGTAATTGTTGAGAAAGCATAATGTTCTGTGAAGATATCAGAAAACCAAGTCCTTAACCCAAAAACCCAAGAATCTGAGGAAGCCAAATTGTTCACTCCAAAATGAGTGTTATAGACCTCTCTGGTATTAAACATAGTGGAATCCCAGATGATGAACGAGTGAATCTGGATGTTACAAACACTGTGGTGCATGCTAGCAAGCACAGTACAGGGTGTAGAGTACTAAGTCTTGAAGTAATCAGAGAGCCAACACTTGCCATTTAGGAGGAATTTGGCACCTGTCTTGCTGGACAAAGCCTGTCTCCTGCAGGGTCATGTCAATGTATGTGACTCATGCTCCCTGGTGCTTGCTTTCAAGAGTCTCTCTGCTGGGACACAGCACAGCAAGGTGTCCAGCTCAATGAATAAAGTGTGAAGCCAACTCAACAGCACTGCCCAAAATATATCCCCTCACGTGAGACCCATAGAAAGTGTAGGACAGAGACAAGCTGTCTGGAGGTAACTGAGAGCAAGGCACATTCTCACTTCTGTGTGCAGCTGGGAAGTGGCAGCATTGCTCTGCTGGTCCTTGAAAGAGAAGTGCATTCAGTCATTGACATGTCTGAGCTAAGAAAACCTGCAGGATTAGAGCTGTTTCAGAGTAAAGGCTGACTGCAGGTCATCTTGGATAAACCATCCAGGTGTGAAAGAAGACTCCTTACAAATATGCTAAGACTTTAATTTCTTTTTATTTAAATGTGAATATTATCATCATGTCATTAAATAGACACTGACTCTCTCCAAAGTGCTTTGTAGTCACTATTGTGTCTCTAGCAGTAAATAGTATCTCAGCGACACTCCAGATACTGCTGGTGGCAGACAGGTAGAGACAACAAATGCTGTGCGACATTCAGACATGGAGTAAGATAGATGGAGTGCCTAAGTGAGGAGGGATGAAAATGTGGATGGGAATGAAATAAAAGGTGGGAAGAGAGTAAAACAAAAAACCAGAAGGAAAACATGTAATGTCAAGTTCATGAAATGTATGGATTGGAAGAAGAACAGTCTGTCTCTGAATCAAAGGCTAGATTAAGCAGTTGATTCTTAGTTGGTTTTCTTCCCTGGACAAACTATTTATGCAGTGGTTATCTATGTGTTTAGAGCCAGTTGTCCTGTTTAATTTAAAAAACAAGAAGGCTTTGGTACTGTGTATTCAAACACCCATGAAAGGTTTTACTTAATGTGAATACCAGACTGTACAAGGTTAAAAAGAAGCAGATGGAGAGCTTGCAATTGTTTTTAATAGGAAGTATGGATTTAATGATCAGTTTAGTTGCACTGTGTCTTGGAAACATTCTGTTTCTCATAAATCTAAAATGGTAACGATGTGGATAGAGTTGTAGCTGATCTAAATCACTAGAGAGTCATGACAGAAAATTGACAATTTGGCCATACGTAGTGGACAAAAGTTTTAAAGCTCCAGGAAGTAACATATTGGAGACTGAAGACAGTATAAATTATAGTGATAGTACAGAGCTTAAGAACCTGCACATACTATAATGTTTTCTCCTTTTCAGCACATTTGAAATGCAACCTTGCCTTTGGGCTGTTGAGAGTAAATTAATTTAGAAAAGTATTAGAGTCTAAAAATACCTTAGAAAAACATAAATCTACATGTGGTTGACAAAATAACTCCTCATTCTGCTGAAGAATATTTCTGTAGTTTATAAATAAATCAGCTGAGCTTCTCCGCGTTCTCTGACTGAAGTAGCTCAGAAGCTACTACAGAATTTGACATTTCAGTTTTAAGCTGAAGTGCAGAAAAATAAACCGTGTGTGAAGGTCACTGAAAATTTATCTTAGAGATTAAACTTTATAAACTGTCTAGTAACATTTCAGATATTAATTTATTTATGAAAAGGCATATATCTTATAATAAAGTTTCAAAATATTTTCTGAAGAAATAAAAATAAGAAGGGACTTAAATATTAGATAAACTATAAGCTAAACTACATAGCCAGCTAGATTATAGGTATGAAGACATTACTATCACTGTTTTTAGAAACAGACAAGTTAAATTCTAATGTACAAACTTTTTTTTTTATAATCAGCAGTTGGTGAATTTTTCTTGTGCAGAGGTCATCTAAATTTTAATCGCATGTAACTTTCTTCCTCAAGAACAGTATTGCATATTTTTATTTTTTTAAATAACACAGAAAAGAATAGTATCTATTATATAATTACAGTGATTAAAATCACAGTGTGTTACAGAACACATCAAGAACACATCAAGAACTTCAGTTTTCTGTTTTGTATTTCTTTGTTTACAAATGTGTAAGATGGCTTCCAGAATTACCATACTCTTATATCATGTCCTAAAACTGTGCATTTAGGGTTTCTCTGGCAAGATCAGGCATTTGTCAAACAGAGAATAAGTGAAGATTGACAAATGTCCCTTCTGATAGACCATTAAAAGAAGATGGAATTCTACCACGGGACCAACATGAACCTGTCAGAAATCTTTTCCAAGGAACCTTAATGTGACCCATTTCTTATTCTAAATGAATGACTTGAGGTTGCAGCATTTTGAAAGACTCTGCAGCATCAGAATGAGGATTCTGGAAAGAGACAAAAATAGAACAACTCAGCTTTGTTTATAAATCCTAAATTCTCCAGAATATTTCAAGATCCATGGGAATTATGCCTGACTTTTGGGATACCTGTGCAGGTCTTAATGCCAGGCTGGCAGCACAGACTTTTCTTTTTAACAAGTCGCACTGCAATAAAGCAAATAAAAATAATTTAAATAAAAACAATGATAGTGAGGAAGCTTAGATCTAGAACCAGAATAGATTTCTTCAAGCTACGCTACTAATATCACAGTATTTTAATGAATAATAAGGCAAAGAAAATAGCTAGACCCTGAAGAACCATGTGGGCTCTTATCTCAGGAAATTGTGAACAGGAAGAAGATAGACTACTTGCTTAATTTTAATAATATGAAAGTTTGCTGGCTATAGTTAGCATTGCAAAAGGCAAATTCAGATTAAAAATTTTCCCAGCTGGCATGAGTACTTATTTTAAAATGGGATGACCTTGTGTTCGTGCATAACAACCACAAAAGTAACCTGGTAAACCAGCTGCAATCAGTTACCTGATCTAGCCTGTTCTGGTTTTGGCTGTGATAGAGTTAATTTCCTCCATAGTAGCTAGTATAAGGCTATGTTTTGTAATTGTACTGAAAACAGTGTTGATAATACAGGGATGTTTTCATTATTGCTGAACAGTGCTTACACAGAATCAAGGCCTTTTCTGCTCCTCATACCAGTGAATAGGCTGGGGAAGCACAAGAAGTTGAGGGGGGATACAGCTGGGACAGCTGAACCTAAGTGACCAAAGGGGTGTCCCATATCATATGGCATCATGCTTAGCAGAAATAAGAGGTATCCTATACCTTATGACATCGTGCTCAGCAATAAAAAGCTGGGAGAAGAAAAGGGAAGGGGGGACCTTTGGGGTGATAGCATTTGTATTCCCAAGTAACCATTGCGCGTGACGGAGCCCTGCTGTTCTGGAGATGGCTGAACACCTGCCTGTCGGGAAACTGAAGAAATTCCTTGTTTTGCTTTGCTTATGCACGCAGCCTTTGCTTTACCTTTTAAACTGCCTTAATCTTAACCCATGATTTTTTTCCCTTTCACTGTTTTGATTCTCTCCCTCATCCCACCAAAGAGGAGTGAGTGAGCGGCTGTGCAGTACTTAGTTGCCAGCCAGGGTTAAACCACCACAATCCCTGATCTAATCTACTTGCCTAATCTAGGCCTAAATTCCCTGAAATGAATCCTCTCAAACCACAGCAAACACTCTTACCTAAGGAAAACACAGTCTTAACACACCTGTGGTCTCCTAGGGCACATAAATAGGAGAGTCCCACATCATAGTCGATCCTTGTAGCAGACTGTGCAAACTCAAATAATGTTCAAGAACAAGGAATGAAAATTAAAAGTGTATGTCACCTTTCTATAAATTCCACTGCATTAAGCTGTTTATCATTCAATGCATGCAAAAATTGGCTTAGCATACTTCAGGTATCGGGATTCAGATTTTTTTCTACAAAACATGTCTTAGAAAGACACAAGTAATCCACAAGAAATCTACAGAAAACTGAAGAGATTGTTTTCTTTTTCTATATTAACATATGATGATCTAAAAATAAAGCTCGAATGTGGCATTATGAATGTAAAGCTTTGCATTAGTGAACTTGATTAATATGATCTGAAAACTACATTCTATAAGGTAGAGTTTCCAGTCTCCTGAGTTTTAGACCTGTCAGTTATGGAAGAAATAAAAGAAACAAAACAACAACATAACAAAGCACCTCCAGTTTCCAGACTGGTTATATGGATTACACATACACAATATGTATGGAAGTTACTAATTCAAATGCATTTTGTAACATAGAATCATAGAATCATAGGTTGGAAAAGACCTCGAAGATCATCAAGTGCAACCATCAACCAAACACTGTCATGCCTACTCAGCCATATTCTGAAGTGCCACATCTGTACTTTTTTTGAACAACTCCAGGGATGGGGACTCAACCACCTTCCTGTGCAGCCTGTTCCAATGCCTGACCACTCTTTCAGTAGAGAAATTTTTCCTAATATCCAAACTCAGCCTCCCGTGATGCAAATGAGGCGATTGCCTCTCATCCTATCGCTAATTACCTGGGAGAAGAGACCAACACCTGCCTCACTTCAACCTCCCTTCAGGTAGTCGTAGGAGCAAGAAGGTCCCCCCTCAGCCTCCTCTTCTCCAAACTAAAAAGCCCCAGCTGCCTCGGGTGATTCTAATAAGACTTGTTCTCTAGACCCTTCATCAGCCTCACTGACCTTCTCTGGACACATTCCAGCCCCTCAATGTCCTTCTTGTAGTGAGGGGCCCAAAACTGAACACAGTACTCCAGGTGCGGCCTCACCAGTGCCGACTACAGGAGCATGATCACCTCCTTACTCCTGCTGGCCACACTATTCCTGATACAAGCCAGGATGCCATTGACCTTCTCGGACACCTGGGCACACTGCTAGCTCTTGTTCAGCCGGCTGTCGACCAAAACCCCAAGGTCCTGTTCCGCTAGGCAGCTTTCCAGACACTCTTTCCCAAGCCTGTAGCATAGCATGGGGTTATTGTGACTGAAGTGCAGTACCTAGCATTTGACCTTGTTGAACCTCATACAGTTGGCCTCGGCCCATTGATCCAGCCTGTCCAGATCCCTCTACAGAGCCTTCCTACATGCAAGCAAATCAACACTCCCACCCAGCTTGGTGTCATCTGCAAACTTACTGAGGGTGTATTCGATCCCCTCATCCACATTGTAGATAAACATGTTAAACAAGACTAGACCCAAAACTGAGCCCTGGGGAACACCACTCACGACCAGCCATCTACTGGATTTAACTCCTTTCACCACCACTCTCTGCTCTCATCTTTTCAGCCAGTTTTTAATTCCAGCGAAGAGTACACCTATCCAAACCATGGGCAGCCAGTTTCTCCAGGAAGATGCTGTGGGGAACAGCGTCAAAGGCCTTATTACAGCCCAGGTAGGCAACAACCACAACCTTTCTCTCATCCACTAGGTGGATCACCTGGTCGTAAAAGGAGATCAGGTTGGTCAAGCAGGACCTGCCCTTCATGAACTCACGCTGGCTGGGCCTGATCTCCTGGCTGTCCTTCCCATGCCTGGTGAGCCCACTCAGGATGAATCTCTGCATAATCTTGCCCGGCACCAAGGTCAGGCTGACAGGCCTGTAAGTCCCGGGATCCTCCTTCTGGACCTTCTTGTAGATGGGTGTCACTATGGCAAGCTCCCAGCCATCTGGGACGTCCCCTGTTAGCCAGGACTGCTGATAGGTGATGTCTCAAGACATCAGAGGTGTCTTGGCCAGTTCCTCCGCCAGTTCCTTCAGCACTCTTGGGTGGATCCTTTATGCCCCCATGGGCATGTAATCTTTCAGGTGGTATAACAGGTCATTAACTGATTCCTCCTGGATTATGGAGGTTTACTCTGCTCTCCTTCCCTATCTTTCAGCACTGGGGGCTGACTATCCTGGGGATAACCATCTGATTAATAAAGGTTGAGGTGACAAAATCATTAAGTACCTCAGTCTTTTCCTTGTCCTTGATGAGAATGTTCCTCCTTGTATCCAATAAGGGGTGAAGACTCTCCTTGGCCCTCTTTTTGTTGTTAATGTATTTCTAAAAACTTTTTTTGTTGTCCCTTACAACAGTGGCCAGCCTGAGTTCTAGCTGGGCTTATGCGTTTCTAATTTCCTCTCTTCATGACCCAATGAGACCCTTGTACTCTCTTGAGTTGCCTGCCCTTTCTTCCTTAAGTGATAGACCCTCCTTTTTTTCCTGAGTCCCAGCAAGAGCTCCCTGTTCAGCCAGGCTGGTCATCTTTCCTCCTGGTTCATCTTGCGGCACATGGGGACAGCCTGCTCCTGTGCTTTTAAGACTTCCTTCTTGAAGAATGTCCAGCCTGCATGGACCCCTTTGCCCTTCAGCAGTCTCTCCAAAGGCTCCTGTGCCTTTAAGATTTCCTCCTTGAAGAATGTCCAGCCTGCATGGACGCCTTTGTCCTTCAGCACTCTCTCCCAAGGGACCCTCTCAATCAGTGTCCTGAACAGGCCAAAGTATGCCCTCCAAAAGTCCATGATGGTGGTTTTTCTGGCACCCCTCTTAACTTCACCTCAAACCAAGGACTCTAGCATTTCATGGTCACTAAGCCCAAGATGGCCTCTGACCACCATGTCTCCCACCAGTCCTTCTCTGTTAGTAAACAGCAGGTCTAGCGAGTTACCTCGCCTGGTAGGCTCACTTACCAGCTGCATCAGGAAGTTATCTTCCACACATTCCGGGAACCTCCTAGAATATTTCCTCTTTGCGGTGTTGTATTTCCAGCAGATGTCTGGTAAGTTAAAGTCCCCCATGAGATCAAAGGCTAGTGATTGTGAGACTTCTGCCAGCCTCTTGTAGAAAACTTCATCTACCTCTTCATTGAGAACTAAGTCTTAAATAAAGTTTGAGAAAAGGATCATGCCTGCCAACAGTGTTAATATTGCAAGGAGAAACAAAAAAAATCTGCTATGAAATAATCTCTTATTAGTTCTGTGAGGCACTTTCCAGCATATATATTTTTGAGTCAATATACAACACAACTTCTCTGAATAAAAATATAAGGTTTGGGTGTTCAGAAAACATTCACTCAGGTAATTTCAAGGATTTCTTGTACTCCAAGCAGATAAAATTTTTGTACTCAGCACAGACAAGCAAATCTTCTCTTCTACTTCTAGAGTCATCTGTACTTGTTCCAGTGATGCACTAGGATAACAGTCTTTTGTTATAACCAAAATGTGTCAAAATCAGAAAACAGAACTAGCACCATAAGAATGTAGTAACTGTAATAACATTAAGATAAAGAAATAGTATTATGTTTGAGATTTAAACTTACATGTATGTATATATAATGATCTCAATAAATGTAGCTATTGTGACTATAACAGTTTCTAAAGTGATTCTTGATAAAATATTAGCTGGAATACCTTTGTGTTGTATGCATCCAGGGAGCAGATGAAATACGAACATGGGTGATATTGCTGAAATATGTCACGAGATCAGCACCAGAGCTATGCTTGCATAACAAATATTCCATCTGTGGAAGGAAATGATGCTGCCCTCCACATATCTCCTCTCCAAGGTGTGTGACATATTACTCTGTATGTACATTACCTGCATGTTTTGACATGTAGGGTCAGGGGTGCTGACACACTTGCACTATGTGCCCTTCATGGAGTATAGTCACAATATACAGTCACTTCACATTGTTGAGATATTTTTATATATATATATATATATATATATACACACACACACACACATATATATATATTTGACCATGGATACAGCACTATCGGCATTCTGCCTGAAGTTCAGCAAAGTCAAGGAAAATAATTTGATTTAAATATGTCTCAAATTCAGCTCAGTTTTGTAATCTGGACTTGCTATCTCCAAATTTCAGACCTGGTTCTAAAAAGACACATGAATACTATAATGTTTGGACTAGTCAGCAAAGTTAAGGATACGTATTGTTTCTCTGAGGAAACAGATTGTGTACAAAACATGTTTTAGAAAAATGCGTAATAAAAATGCAGTTGTTGGTCTGATTTAGACATCTGTACTTAAAAGAACATAAAGAAACAGCTATCATACATCATTTAGGCAAGCATTCGCATTTTTATGGTGCTTCCTCAATATACTATAGAAATCCCAAGTTGCTAAAGCTTAAATTCAGCTCAGCATTGATTTTCAGCTGACAAGCTTCTTTTGATCTTCAGTAAATTAAAACTGTAGATTGTGGCTGTACAGTTGCATGCTATATTTTACTTTGTGGAATACTCTATGGGACTTTTCTACTCTATAATAAAAGTCTTACATGAAAAGTGGAAAAAAAAGATAGTCTTTCCCAATAAACTCTCTTAAGAATGCTTATTTATAAAGAACTTTCATTTACTGGAAAACAATATTTTAATTGATTAAATGTATTTTGTTATTTTTTTCCAAATTTTCAATCCCCAGTTGTCTTTTCTCCTGCAATGTTCTCCTTTTGTTAAAAACAATTAAGAATACAAACATATTCTGTATATGAGTAGGTAACAGTAATTTGACTCTAAATGATTATCATATATGCAAAACTCAAGGACACTAAAATTCAACATCCAGAAGGAAGCTCTACAGGAATTTGAAGGAAACTGGAGTCTCCCCTGAAAGCAGATGTACTGTAAACTTTGCAAGTGTCTCCCTATACTAAAACTAGATTTATTTAGCATGTACGATCTTGAATATCAAAAGAAAAGCCAAGAAATGAAATTAGTAAATAGAAAATATCAAGAGATAAGGTGAGAAAAATTGTGAGAAACGTTAATGAGAGAAGAAAAGAGTAAAATAAGGTGGTTGTTGTAGAACTGAGGCACTACTGGAGACCAAGAAGAACATTTTTGAAGTGGAAGTCTCTACATCTCAACACAGAAATTTGTCCCTGCTCAACAACAGCTTGCAGACAGAGGAAGATGTTCAACTGTGAATATTTTATGAGAAATATAAACCCATATCACATAGATCTTAAAGCATGAGATGTAATGAAGAAAGGAGACTGAGGCTTTCGTCCTCCTTCCAGTTGCAGAGTAGGAGCTATATCACTGTGCAAGCGCAAACTAACCTTTGGTGCTTCACTTCCCCAGCAGTGTAAAAGTGCTGGTGCAAAGGTCCCACAGCCACACAAGGTTGTGTTTGCTACATGGATTGAAGCTCCAGTGACTGCAGCAGGAGGGTGAACATGTCTGGCTTTGAGACTGACAGGTGGCACTGCAGGAGGCCCGGTTGTTGTCCCAGTGTGGTAATGATGGTCCAGCAGCTTAGCATGTAGTCGCGCTGTGGTCTGAAGCATGGTCGAAGCGTATGTAGATAAGACGCAGCTAGCTGTTAGAGGCTGTGCTGAAGGCCATGCTGCCCTGTCAGCGCTGTTTTCAGTACCAGGGCTGGAAAGCTGAAGATGTCTGCACACTCCATGCCATCAGAAGAGGGGGTTGATGGGCAGGCATAGCTTTTTGCTTTGTGGAACCCGTTGTAAAAAACCAGTGCTTACTTTCCAATCAGAAAAGCTATGTAGGTAGCAGCAAAACAGAACTAAAGGGAATAACTATTTTCATTCTAGATAACGCAACCATTAATAAGTTAGGGCATCTAATTAATTATAGCTAAAGATGAGAAAGCCAATGATTTAGCAGAGGAGAAACTGATCTTATGACTGTTACAATGACCTTGAAATATGTGGAAATATTTGAATTTCTGGAAGTTGTTACAGGAATACTCTCAATGGAAGAATTAAAATGGGGGTTTCCCACAAGGGTCCTGGCAAGATTACTGAACGATATCAAAAATTGTGGGTTTGTTTGTACAAGACAGAAGAATCTACACACTTTAACTCTCCATTAATCCTAAAAATTAATAATGATTTTATGACTGTGTAATAAATCTTGGACAGAAGACTGTTCTAATCTATAAAGTTTGAACATGAACTGGCATGAAAATGTAAATTACATTGTTAATTACGTTATCTAGACGTGTACATTTGCTTCAACAGTCATTCAACTTTTAATCATCCTGCCATTATTTTAATCTGTTGCTTACTACTGATTGAGATAATTTATTAACGGATTTTCCCCCCTTGTTACTCTACTAATGCATCTTGTTCCTTTGAAATTTAAAATTCAATATACAATGTAGAAACATGAATAAGTATTATGAAAAAAAACCCAGAAGTTGTTACACATCTGAACAGTTTATTGTATTGCAGTCAGCATTAGGCTGTCTTGATTGTCTCAATCTGTGCTTGCTGAAAGCCTTTGGTTAATTGTGTAAAATTAATAATAGCTAAAAAGATTAATGTCCTGATATAGGAGACCAGGATATAAAAGTCTCATGGATTAACTTGACTTTTTTCTGGCCTTCTTACTGCAATATAAATTATTACTTCAAGTTTTCGCTATAAACCCCTAAGAATTGATCTGTGAATTTATTCCGGGATGCACTCTGAATAACTG
This sequence comes from Opisthocomus hoazin, assembly GCF_030867145.1. Lineage (NCBI taxonomy): Eukaryota > Metazoa > Chordata > Aves > Opisthocomiformes > Opisthocomidae > Opisthocomus > Opisthocomus hoazin. The sequence continues at coordinate 112,387,019 of NC_134414.1, read as the reverse complement.
GGAAATAAGCATAGGATTGGAACAGTGATACAAAAGGTGTGAAGGGAAGACAGTGGAAAACATCAGAACAAGTAGAAAAGTATGAATTATTAGAAACCCAAAAGTTTTATGGAAAATGAGCTACTCCACATAGACTGAAAAACACAGGAATATGTTCTTTACTTAAAAAATAGGAAAAAAATAAGATGAGAGCAAATTTAAGAGCAAAAGACAATGACAAGGAGAGCAAAGAAGTTAATCTATCCTCAGATAAGTAAAAAAAAAAACAAATGAAACAAAATAAATGAAGATTTTGGGAATAGCCCTTATTTTTAAATATAGTTAAATTCAGCTCTGACTTGTTTTTGGAGGTAATAGGCAAGCCACATTTGTGACATTTGTTATTGCTTGCAATTTGATATTCCATTCTAACAATACTGCTTGTTATGTCATCAGTTTTAAGCAAGTCAGTAGAACTATAGTAATTTTTATGATCAAATTTCTGCAATGGAAAATCTTCTGTAGGCCTTGTTTAAAACGTTGTTTTATAGAAATATTTATGAATTTATCACTGAAGTCACTGAACGTAACAGATTCACTGTCTTTATTATACCAGTTTATTTTTTGCTGTGATGTCCTTGCAATAATGCTTCATAAACTACATTTGCAATAAGGGTCATCCTATGTTTTCAGAATTTTCTAGCCCTTCTCTTTCTGACTTTTCACACAGTCATTCAGCCAACTTCTTCTGTCTGTTCCAGTTGACTTGAAAAATGTGTAGTAAAAATACTTATTTTGCAACTAGTTTTTCTAAAATTGCTCAAACTTTGAAAGAATATGATTTCCTGCAGAATTTTATTTTAAAGCTTTGACGAAGAGTCATTCCTAGCTGGCATGCAGTCAGCCAAAGGTTACTTGCTTCTGCTTCTCCAAGTGAATACAGTCGCAAACATTGCCCAAAGCCTTCAAAATCTGCTGTAATAAATTTAGATGTGTTATACTGGTTATCCTCTTGACTCACCATCTTTAAACATTTATGTGTGGCTTCTCTGCTTGTTCTTTCTAACTTCAAGCAATCCATGAAACCAGCCTTGACAACTGCCTCTGCATTGCTGCTGTTTTAGTCCCATCATATGGAAGGGACAAGGTTAATACATTTTTGATATCAGATTAGCAGTGCTTTTGGGGTTAGCCAGTGTTGTAGCTGATCAAATCCTTCCCTTTTAAAGCAGGACTTCAACACATCTGTTGAATCTTGGTGGACTTAGTGTGCATGAAAAAAGGAAAATATTAAGGACAGAGTGAGACATTCTCCTGTGCAAATGTAGCTACAAGAAATGCAGATGTCTGCATTCTGAGTGAGAAAAGGTGAAAAAAAAACGTCACTGCTAGGAACATTCACAGTAGAGTTTATGTGGAGACATTGTGATCTTTTCTCCTTCTGAGTGCTCATTCTAACAAAAATAATAAAACCAATAAAAATCACATAAATAATAAAAGTAAAAGTCCTGTCCTGGATGTGGGCCTTAAAAATTACGTTTTTTCTAAGAAATTGAGCAGTATCTATTCTTATCGGCTTATAGAGAAACCGGGGCTTGTCTTCAGTTTAAGAATGTATTTTATCTAGCTTTTGCCATTAATTCAACTGTTTGTCCTCACCACCTTATCCTCTGAAAAGTGAAAAGAACTCCAAAAAAGTCAGATTCTCCAGATTGTACTAGGAAAAGGCTTAGAAACTCTGGGATAGATGACAGAAAATTAAAGAATAGATGAATGGTTGGATGGATTGATGGAAGGAGGCAGAATCTTACAATAGTCTTAATATCTTTAGCCTTAGAAAAGTTATAATCTGTTTATGTAAGCTGAAGTTGTGTCCCTAGATTTTTTGTTTTGTTTTGTGTTTTTTTTGTGAACTCTGTTGTAGTATGTTCAGTTTATTGTGTACATATTAAGCAGAAGTAAACAGAAAGCAAGAGATAAAGCCCTGACCATGTACCGATGCAGAAAAGAAAAGAGAATTTTAATAGAAGAAATAAAACAAGGGAGTTACGATTCCCACTGCTGCTACTGCAGACATCTTGACTGAGAGCTGACACTAGGGCAGATACCCGAATGCTATCACAGAGAATATATTGTGAGCCAGTTTGAAACATTTCAGTACTATTTTTGACTCATACCTTCTCAATAGTCTCATTAGCTTTAAAGTTTCAGCCTCTGCACTCAGCAGTGGTGTCATTTACAACTGCTGGTTCTGCTATTGACTGATGAAATTAAAATGCACTTAAAAGCATTACAGAGAACAGATTTGCAGAATGTTGATTGTGGATTGACATTACCATGAGAAACAGTATTGATATGGCACATTAATTTATGGGTCAATTTCCATGACAAATTTTTAGTACTATTTGAAGGAGTTGAGAAGGAAAAAATCCAAATATGACTCACTTTAAAGACTGCAGCTCCTTGGGAAGGACCAGATTATTATTTTTTTTTTTTTAATGCCTGAATTTGAGTGGAAAATCTTGCTACCCCATTTAGAATTGTAAGCCTCAAATTTACACAGGGGAAGCTTAGTCTGCAAATAATTGAGGGCAGCAGAATGGCTATTTTTTAACATTTCTGGACATGCATAGAGTGGGAATTCATACTCTTTTGCTTTACCTTCATCTGTCTCTGCTTTGTACAGGAGACCTTACTTCTGCACTTCCCCACTACTTTCTCATCTAGTGTGTAGGATAGCAAATGGAGCTAAGTGAGCTTGCAGAACAAACTCACTATTATGTCATTAATGTTTAAACTCCTCTTAACTTTCTAGAAAGAGGGTTTAGCATGAAATCACTCAAAGCGAGCTGTCAAAAATTTCATTTTCATAACGCATTATTTGCATAATGCTGGCACATAGTATTATTATTTCTATTATTACACATGCAAATAAATACAACTTAAAGGCTGTTTAGATGTTGGTATTATATGTTATTGTTTTAATAGCATGGTGGCACTGAAAACCATATATACATGTTTATAAACAGCAAGCATTAACTCATTTGCAATGCAGACAGTATTATGATGATGTTAAACAGGATCTTTATTAGTTCAGCCTCATTATCTTAACAATTTCAGCGAGAGCAAGAATATTGATGAGACAAGATAAGCCTTCTTGTCCCTTAAAGCTGAAATAGTGGCAATATTAGATTCACCAGTAGAACAGTGTACCTAAATAAAATAGTGTCTCTCTCATGTTATGAAGAATGTAATTGGTTGACAGTGTTAAAATGAAACATATTCTATAGCGATCATTGCAGGTAAAATGTTATTTTGCAACTGAATTGCACAGTTCAGATGTAAATTAAAGATTATTCTTCAAGTTAAGATGACCTCATTAGTTGAAGTAATGGCTCCAAATCATTGGGCCATTGGGCTAGATGACCTCTAAAGGTCCCAAAGCATTCTATGATTCAAACACTCCTAACCAAAATCGTGTAAGTCTTATATCACATTTCTACTAAGTACTAGACAGATGAGATGAATAGCATAAAAAATTAAAGTATATTTTTCAAGAAAATGAAACATCTCTTTTCAGCAAGAAGAAAATAAAGTTTCTTTATCAAATATACTTTTGCACATTAATGCAAAGACTGAAAGAAGTATGCAAATAAATAACAGCTTAGCAGCGTTTATACATTGTTGTCCTTGAAAGTGTAGATGTTCCATGACTTTTTTCAGGAAATACATAATTGATATCAGTGCTATAATAAAACATTCAGACTTACATCTTTTCAGTGAAAGTTTACAGACTATTTCAAATAATCTTTTAAAATGTCAGTGTTTACTGTTGTCAGTGTATTTTCTTTATCTAAGACTTTTACTTTGTAAATCAGGCTTTAGCAAGACAGCATACCATTTTAATGAAGGCAACTTGGATTTGGCTTATTATTTAGCTTGTCTGTCTACTATATCTTCTTCACATTTTTTCCTATGCTCTAATGAATAAAATCATCTAAGCTTGTCTCACTAATGCTTGGAAAGTTCCAAAAACCTGGAGAGTCTCCATAACAGTATTAGCTTTATTTATGTGCATCATCAGGAGTGCTGTTGATAATTTAAGTAGTAAAAGAGCTGTGCCGAAAATGCAACCTAAAAAATCCATGAAAATCAATCAACTTACGTATCTAAATGTTCTTTCTTCTTTTATGGTCTAAGAGATAACACCTAGGCTTGTAAAATGCTGTAAATAGCTGATGCATGAAAGACAGTTTTGAAACAAAGACAGGATAGACTGGGAATGAATAAGATGTAAAACTTTATTTTAAAAAGATGAATCTTTCTGTATTATTGAAGGAGAGGTTTGTATGTTATTTCAAGACACTAGAAGAAGAATTTCAAACCCTGTTCTTGCAAAAGATTTAAATGTATCTTATTTCATTTAACACTTTGGAATGTGGCCATATCTTTTAGCACCACTTTGAATAAACACAATATCTACAGAAGTTTTTCAGTGAGCAGGCAGATATCTTGGAATTACATTAACTGAAAACATTGTGAATGGGTATTGTTGTATCTATCTTGATAAGAGGATTGAATTCTCATGACCTAAACTAAGGCAAAATGTGCCAGAAATATGTTGATTACATAGCGGGATTTTCTGTTTCAAACAACAAACTGGAGTCAGTAGAAAGGGAAAAAGATAAAAATGTATTCAATAGTACATGAATAATAAACCAAACAAATTCTTATGGCAAACAATCTCTCTTCTTTTCCTGCATTTGTAGTCATAACTCTTACAGCTAGTAAAACGTTACTTCTGTTTTCCTTTACACAGCTCAGCATTGCACAACAATTGGATACAAGGAGGTGAAGTAAAAGACAGCCCATATTTGAATAATTGTCTGTTGTTTAATAGCGGTGTCATGCCTTCTATTGTCTTAGAAGTAGTGGGTGATCACATTAGTAAAGACTTTACTTATATAGAGACCAAGGCATGGAAGAGCCAGAATTAGTGAGTACTGCCACGTGTCATCTTTTCCATGCTTACCTTCAGCTATTCTCATACTATTAATTTATGCTTATATGCCAATGGTTATTTTGTATTTATGAAACATGTACAAACATATGAAAATATATATACATATAACTTCGTAATTTCTTGCCATAATTTTAGCAGAGTTCTGTATATCAGCAGCATGTAATAATGTTGATCCAAATATAGTGTGTTGTCTCCAAAGAGGTCTCATTTATTTCAAGTGGAACATCTATCAAATCAATTATTTTTTGTCTTTTTTTAATTTTGTTTGGGTACTTGTCTAACAATAACCAAGTTAAAATGTGCCTTACTTTGGGAAACATGGAGGTGTGGGGTGGTGTCTCAGAAACTTTTCCAAGTTTTATATAGTACTAAATTTTATTACATAGTACTAAATAATACTAATCTATGATTCTATAATTCTAGAAGACATATTTGGCTTTGCTGATTGTATTTTAGTTTTGAATAAGGGATGCCGCATCCTAGATAGTTTGCCTTTGCTTTGGAGGGGGAACGCTATTTGCAAGCATGCCTCACTTTCGTAGTACTTGTATACCATCTGTACTAATCTAACTGGAAACTGATGATATACATACCAGCTACAAAGTATTACTGGCATACAATTCATAGTATTTAACATCAAGACACATGCAAGCAAACAAATAAAAATAATTTAGTGATACTAACATGTAATATCAAGAATATCAAATCAGAAAAGGCAAACTGATAGCAAACTTATACTGAGATTTTGCAGTGTGGATATAGAGAATAGAACCTCTTAAGATGAGTGAAATTCGCCAAGAGTAATATGACAAAGAACACATATTTTTGCCATACTTTAGAGTCATTGAGGGTTTTTTTGCTGTAGTTTTTTTGGGGTAGAAAAGGACATTTTTTCAGATACAGGTTTTGTGGGATTCCGAGCTTAAAAAGATAACGCACAGGCAAAAGGAGATGCTGAAATTACTCATTAAAAGGCCAAAGTTACATAGCTGTAGGGCACATATTTCATCATATGAATTGCCTGGGTTTTGACAGTATTATGTACCTGATGAAATGCCTACTAGGGGAGAAAGAGAATGATGCCATAGACCAAGAGGTTAGAGAATTTCAAAGCAGCAGGAAGACGTAGCTTTATGTCCTCTATTTAAATGGGATTTAACAGAGTGGAAAACCCTTTCCTCAACTAAGTGACAATGTCCAGGAAGTTCAGGTAGGTGCTAGGGATGTGAGGAAATGGCAGCGAACAGATTTAGGTGCGCTTATACCTATCATATCTCCATTAAGCTCTTTACCACTCCACAAGAAAGAAGCCTCGTCAACCGATCACTGTATCTCTTTGCCCTCACTAAACTTACCAAGATACAAAAAGCTTCTATAAACAACATTAAAGAACAACTTTTGTCTTCACCACAATGCACCAGAAGGGAGGAGAAGTTAAAATATTGAGGAGAAAGGCAGACTGGAAAATTTTTTCTTATCTATTATACTGAGATCTGCAACACTTCTAGCTGTGATAGGCAAGGCAAGTTCCCTTTTGGCTTGCCACCAAATGGTGGATAAATTTAGCTAGTTCAGTACATGGACAAGAGGTGAGTCAGCTACCTGAAGACAGAAATCTCATTGTCTTGGGGATCCCATTTGTTCTGAAACACAGAGGCTTTTACACTACTGTGGTTTTAGCACTAGTGCATTTAAAATATACCAAGATACGGTACAATAGGAAGACCTGAATAGGAAAATTGTGAACTTTATGTAGTTACTAAATAATTGTGTTTAATCCTCCACGTCACATTCTAAATCACCTGGGGGCAAAAAAGTTATATAAACTCTGAAATTAAAAGCAATCAAAGAAGATGCCACGTAGTCACAGGTAATTTGAAAGCTATTTTCGCTGGAACAAGCTAAGATCTGTAAAATCCAGTTCAAAAGTATTGCAGTTGTAATGAGTACTTTATTCTTTTGTCACAAGACAAGACAGATCTTATGTCTGTCCGTTGACCTTTCTTTCCCTATATATGTTGGCTGAGCCGATTGGCAGAATTATTGTCAAATTTTACTTAGACCTTGAAAAATTTATCTGCTGAATATAGCAAAAATTTCTGTCCTTCTCCTGCTTGGAGTTACACTTCTGTTCTCACTCAGAGTTATGTCTTTTGACCCAGCTCTGAACCTTAAAGTGTTCATGTAACAAGGCATTGTGAGTTTTACCAATGTAGGCATTGGTACTTCAGAAAATCATTAACCTGTGAACCATTTCTGGAAGCCCCTCACCCATCTGCTCTGTGTCTGCGTGACCTCCGTAGATCAGTCACAATAAGGATTTAGGACCTGCCTTGTAGCACCAGGTCATCTCAAATACGGACTTGCCTGCAAATCAGCTTGTAGGAATTGTATAGCCATGTATTGTATAGCCACTTGTAGATGAGTGAGAAAAGCTGTGCGTCGCCTTCATCTGTCTACTCCGTCATCTCATATTTATCACAGGCGGCACACGCTTAGACAAAAATTTACTTCTCAAATAAGGAACTGGGTTGAGTGGGACTGTTAAAATCAATGTATGTAAAAATATGTGTACATTTATAAAAAAATACCTTCTAAAAGAAGCTTAGAAAGAATTGCAAGAGCAGATTTCATGAAACATTTTCCTAGGTTCGGCCAGGACAGGGTTAATTTTCACCAGAATCCGGGAAGGGACACAGCTGGGGGGGCTGACCCCACCTGGCCTAACAGAGCAGGGTGTTCCATACTGCCAAGTTTCAGCATCCGTGCAGGGACAGGAACAACTCTCACACATTGATGCAAAGCAGAGTCAGTTCACTTTATTGCTCCGCTTGCGTGGTTATATACATTTTTCATATCTGTAAACGAGATCACGCTTATTCGAATAAGCTACAGACATAAATCAAGCGCTGTTCACGTGCCCCATATTCCCTTATGACTGGTAACTATGCACTAGTGCCATTAGCAACAGACCGCCTCCACGTCCTTGAACACATCTTGTTTTTCCTAACCCACATCATGTGCACTATCAGAACTTTCTCAATTGTTATTCTTAACTGCCTTTTCCAGCGGCCTGTTCAGTTATGCTAACTGTTTTGCTTAAGCGGCCTAGTCATGCTAACTCTCAAGCTACATCAACCCCAACATCTCCCCCCTATTCTTTCAATAAAAAGCTAAGCTATCTTATTATTGCTTTAAAAACATTTGCTCAATTGGTGTTAGTTGTATCACAAAAAAATTTTTATTTTTTTTTTACAGTTGCCTCTAGTACCTTTTGTGTTATGCGTATTATACACGGAACCAATATAATCACTGCTTCCTCTGCATCTCCCCCTTTTTTATTTAATGAATTTAAAGCAAGTGCTACATTGACACCCCTAAGCATCACTATTGGCATTATGGTCCAATAACAGCCCCACTACAGAGCAATACTAAAAACGAACACAAGAACACAAATGGTAATAAAAAGACATATAGATGTGAAGTGCATACCATAACCTGTATTCATATTAATCACCTAGGATAAAATCAATGTATCTAAGGGTATAACTCATTAACTATATACAATACCTGCAGATCTCACCAAACCAAAGACGCAAAGGCAGTTACTTAGTCCAGACAAATCACAGAAACCAAATAAATCCATCAGAACACAGAAATACAAACACTATAACAACAAACACATAAAACCACACAATCATAGTCGTGACCACACATGCACAAATACACCAGGTTTTCAACATAAATCCAAATATTGCAAAGACTTATGAACAGACAAGGACTTACAGTAATATTCAACATTTAACAGACAAATTCCCAAGCCTTGGTTTCAGGAAGAGTACTCTCTTTTCAATTCTGTTTTAGGATGGGCGCTTTCCCTTCTCCCCAGGGATGTAGCCCAATGCTGTGAAGCTTTCAGTACGACTAACAGGCAGGCAACAAGAAACAATACTGGAAGAATGCCTTTGTCTTATTAATGGTCCCTGCTCAGAACTTTTTGGTCCGGGGATGAGAGATTCTCCCCAAGAATCCCTTGGTGCCGGCTGGAGGTCCTGCGATCCCTCGGACTATTGATGTTCAAGAGCAGGGTCCTAACGAATTCTACTGCAATAATTGAATTATACACACTTTTTCCAACCAAGACCTTGAATGTCAGGAAGATGGTTCTCGCCACGCCGCTTCTGGGTTGGGCCGGGCTGGCGCACTGGGATAGGGGAAGGGGGGGGGCCGGGCCACCCCACGCCACCGGTTGCCTGTGGGGGGCTGTGTGCCCCACCAGGTGTAAGGTTCGCTGATCCATCTAGCATGGTTGTTGCTGGCGCTGCAGGCTGTGCTGTGTCTGAGGGACTGAGCGGTATAATGCTGGAATTCGCCCTGCCTTGATCTCAGGTCGGGTACATCAATTGCTGTAGAGGGGCCCTGCTGTACACTTTTAGGGTGCCGGTTTTGCACCCCACTTCCCATTTCTCTGGATTTAAAGGATTGTGAGGTTCAGGCGGATTTACCTCCCGCATTTCTCGTGTTGGGTTAGGAATATCATCGTATGTGGGGTTAAATATTTCAAAAGACTGAGGCTCTGTCCTTGTTTTGGAGATAATAGTGGAGGAGTAGCAGCTGCTTCTAAGATAGTTTTAGAGCATTTAAAGCTGTATGCACTGATTTCCAAGTAATGATTTCCTCAGGGATTTTAAACTGCAAGACTTTGTTCTTTCAAAATTCTCTGTAAAATCTTTCAATTGAGCTTTCGTTCCTTTCAGCTGATCATGCTTTTGACAGCTCGAAAAACAGGGGCTAACTGTCACTCCTCTTTGTTGCCGACCTGCACAGAGTCCGTGATTCTCTGCCACACATCCAAGTCGAACAACCGATCTGTCGTTGCTATCAGCTTTCGTCAACGGTACCATAATAATAGTCCCGATATGTCTCCTTCAGTTAACGTTGGCTTCGTCTGCCAATTCCAGCAGAGTTTTCTGCGCCACCTTTTCCAACACTGATACAGTGGAATGCATACTGCCGATATTCACGCCCCCCCAGCGTGCCGCGGATCCGTTCCTGCCTCTCTCGGGCAGCCCGGCTTACCTCGTCACCGGCACTCCCCTGCCTTCTTCGGCTACGGTTTCTACGTTGGGGTCACCACAATGCCAAGTTTCAGCATCCGTGCAGGGACAGGAACGACTCTCACACATTGATGCAAAGCACAGTCAGTTCACTTATTGCTCCGCTTGCGTGTTTGTATACATCTTTCATATCTGTAAACGAGATCACGCTTATTTGAATAGGCTACAGACATAAATCAAGCGCTGTTCAAGTGCCCCATATTCCCTTATGACTGGTAACTATGCACTAACGCCAATAGCAACAGACCGCCTCCACATCCTTGAAGACACCTTGTTTTTCCTAACCCATATCACGTGCACTATCAGAAGTTTCTCAATTGTTATTCTTAACTGCCTTTTCCAGCGGCCTGTTCAGTTATGCTAACTGTTTTGCTTAAGCGGCCTAGTCATGTTAACTCTCAGGCTACATCAACCCCAACACATACCATGTGCCGTCATGCTGGTTTCCGGTGGGGGGGAGCTGGGGGCGGGAACTCTCTCGTGGCTCGGAAGGACACAGAAGCGGTCCGGTCCGGGAGAGCTGTTCTGTTCTGCGGGCTCTGTTCTGCTAGTTTGTTTTGCATATTCCACTTATCTGTATTGTTGTTGTTAGTTCCCTTTGTTTGCTGTTCTGTTAAACTGCCCTTATCCTGACTCACCGGTTTCTGCCTGTTTCTTTCCATTCTCCTCCGCACTGTGGCCGGGGGGAGGGGCGGCTGCATGGCACTTTTGTTGCCGGCCGCAGCCAAACCATAACATTCAATTTGGCGCCCAAGCATAGGGCAGGGATAACGGCAGGGCTGAGCAGCATGTGTTACAACAGCTTTCTTAGATTTTTGTTAATTTTTGTTATACACATTTAGTGTGTTAGTTCAATAGTCACCAGTAAAAAATTTTGCTGACTTTGATCAGATGGCTCTGGTATTTGAATCCTTATTTATTGTATGTGTTCGTTGCCGTGCTGTTTATTACCACGAGAAAAAGATCAGGATGACGATTTTGCCATACTGTATGATACTGATTTATGACATGATAATATCACTGTGCATGAAATTAGGCTTGTATTTGCATGCGGCACTGTGGTCATTTCCGTACCTCGGATCCTATGTCTTAGAATTTGTTAATAATCAAATCCAGTCTGTGAGGAAAACTGGAGGGGATACCTTCCCCCACTCTTTCACCCCCCCTCTCTCCCTCAGGCTAGTCCTAAGGGCTTTTGAGAATTTCGAGTACCCGTGGGATGCTCTGGCCAGCGGGTTTCTATTGTTCTGCCTCCTGAATGGGTTTTGGGTCTTGTTTAGGGTTAAACAAATAGCTAAGAACATCGTGCAGAGATCTGCCCCGGGGCTGGATAGCTGTGAGTGGCTGGGTGTGTGGGACAGCATGGGCAGGTGTCTAGATCAGCAGGCACCCCCGGTGTTTTTGAAACTTACCCCTGAACAAGTGGAGGATCCCGACAAACTAGTAAAATATCTGCAAAAAGCGTGCTGTCACCCTGGGAACTCCAGAGAGACACAAATCACCTCAATGTGCTGGGGTCTGGCCCATGCCTACCGAGCCATGTTCAACACTGTTTCAGTGCCTTAAAGGGGAAAGGGGGGGAAGCGAAGCGGCAGGCACTGCGAGTGGTGCTGCCCCCCCAGTCGGCCCTGCAACCCCTCCGGCCCAGGAGGCAGTCATAGCGCCCCTGACCGGCACCACCGCTGCCACTGCCACAGCTGCAGGGGCTGCCCCAGTTTCCCCAGAGGGCACAGCAGCTGCTTCAGCCACAGTTCCAGCAGCAGGCATCGCAGTTGAGCCCGATGACCAACCTCCGCAGGTAGCAGTTGTCCCTGTAAAGCTAAAGAAAGACTGAAAGAAAGCAGATTGCTCCGGGAGGGATGACGATGAGCCAGAGTCATCGCGGGAAATAGAGACAGAGATCATCACCCGGTCCCTGTCCCTGAGTGAGCTGAGAGATATGCGGAAAGATTGCAGCTGCCACCTAGGTGAGTACATTGTCACCTGGCTGCTGCGCTGCTGGGATAACAGGGCCAGCAGCTTGAAATTAGAGGGCAAGGAAGCCAAGCAGCTGGGATCCCTAGCCACAGAAGGGGGAATACACAAGGCCACTGGGAAAAAGGAAAAAGTCCTCAGCTTCTGGAGGAGGCTTCTGTCAGGCGTGAGGGAGAGGTACCCCTTCAGTGACGATTTTGTATGTTATCCTGGCAAGTGGACCAATATGGAAAGGGGAATCCAGTACTTGAGAGAATTTTCTGTGCAGGAGCTGGTTTACTATGAACGAGACAATAATCAATTACCCACAGACCCAGATGAAGTCCAGTGCATAGCATCTATGTGGAGGAAGTTTGTGCGGAGCACTCCCTCCTCATATGCCAACTCACTGGCAGTTGTAAACTGGAAAGGTAAGGAGGCACCAGCAGTGGATAAGGTGGCTGTCCGACTCCAGCAATATGAGGAAAGTCTCTCTTCCTCCCTCGTCTCAGCTGTGAATAAATTGTCCTGGCAGTTCTAGTAATTCAAAGAGGATATGTCCTACTCCCCACCTGTACGGGCCAGCATCTCAGTTATTAGAGGCAAGAGTTTCTCTGCTCAGGAGAGAGAATACAGAGACTACACACCACGGGGCACCCTGTAGTTTTACCTGCGTGATCATGGACAGGACATGAGGAAGTGGGATGGAAAACCCACCTCAAGTCTAGAGGCACGAGTGCGTGAGCTGTGAGGTAAAACAATCACCAAAGGGGATTCTGTTAAGAAAAATGCCGCTCCAGTTTCCAGCAGCCAGCTCTCCAGAACAGGTAGACAGTTCTATCTTGATTCTGATACTCTGGAAGGGACCTCCAAGTCATTCTTACAGCAGGTGAGCAGCAAATTCTCTGACGAGGATTAGAGGGGCCCTGCCTCCAGCCAGGTGGAGGAAAGGGACAACCGCGTTTATTGGACGGTGTGGATTCGGTGGCCTGGCACGTCAGATCCACAAGAGTATAAAGCTCTAGTGGACACTGGTGCACACTGTACTTTAATGCCATCAGATTTCAAAGGGTCAGAGTCCATCTGCATTTCGGGAGTGACAGGGGGGTCCCAAGAGTTGAGTGTATTGGAGGCTGAAGTGAACCTCACTGGGCAGGACTGGCAGAAGCACCCCATTGTAACTGGCCCCGACGCTCCGTGCATCCTTGGGATAGACTATCTTAGGAGAGGGTATTTCAAGGACCCAAAGGGATATCGGTGGGCTTTTGGCATAGCTGCTTTGGAGACGGAAGAAATTAAACAGCTGTCCATTTTGCCTGGTCTCTCAGAGGATCCTTCCGTTGTGGGGTTGCTGAGGGTTGAAGAACAACAGGTGCCAATCGCAACAACAACGCTGCACCGGTGACGGTATCATACCAGCCAAGACTCCCTTAGCCCCTTTCATCTGCTGATCTGCCAGCTGGAGAGTCAAGGAGTGATCAGCAAAACTCGCTCACCCTTTAATAGTCCCATATGGCCAGTGAGAAAATCTACTGGAGAGTGGAGACTGACAATAGACTACCGTGGCCTGAATGAAGTCACAGCACTACTGAGTGCTGCCGTGCCAGACATGTTAGAACTTCAGTATCAGCTGGAGTCAAAGGCAGCCAAGTGGTATGCGACAATTGACATCGCTAATGCATTCTTCTCCATCCCTTTGGCAGCAGAGGGCAGGCCACAGTTTGCTTTCACCTGGAGGGGCATCCAGTACACCTGGAATCTACTGCCCCAGGGGTGGAAACACAGTCCCACCATTTGCCATGGACTAATCCAGACTGCACTGGAAAAAGGTGAAGCTCCAGAGCATCTGCAGTACATCGATGACATCATTGTATGGGGTGACACAGCTGAGGAAGTTTTTGAGAAAGGGGAGAAAATTGTTCAGATCCTTCTTAAAGCCGGTTTTGCCATTAAGCGAAGTGAAGTCAAGGGACCTGCGCAAGAGATCCAGTTTTTGGGGATAAAATGGCCAGATGGGCGCCGTCAAATCCCAATGGATGTCATCAACAAAATAGCAGCTATGTCTCCACCAACCAGCAAAAAGGAAGCACAGGCCTTCCTGGGTGTTGTGGGTTTTTGGAGGATGCACATCCCAAATTACAGCCAGATTGTAAGTCCTCTGTACCACGTGACCCGGAAGAAGAATGATTTTGAGTGGGGCCCTGAGCAACGACAGGTGTTTAAACAGGTTAAACAGGAGATAGTTCATGCCGTAGCCCTTGGTCCAGTCCGGTCAGGGCAAGATGTTAAAAACTTGCTCTACACCACAGCCGGGGACAATGGCCCAACCTGGAGTCTCTGGCAGAAAGCACCAGGGGACACTCGAGGTCGACCCCTGCGGTTTTGGAGCCACGGATACAAAGGATCCGAGGCCCGCTATACTCCCACTGAAAAAGAGATTCTGGCAGCATATGAAGGCGTTCGAGCTGCTTCAGAAGTGGCCGTCACTGAAGCACAGCTCCTCCTAGCACCAAGATTGCTGGTCCTGGGGTGGATGTTCAAATAGAGGGTCCCCTCTATGCATCATGCCACCGATACTACGTGGAGTAAGTGGGTCGTGCCGATCACCCAGCGCGCCTGAATGGGAAACCCCACTCGCCCAGGAATTCTGGAGGTAATCATGGACTGGCCAGAAGGCAAAGATTTTGGAGCATCGCCAGAGGAGGAGGTGACATGTGCTGAAGAGGTCCCACTGTATAACAAGCTGCCAGAAGATAAGAAACAGTATGCCCTGTTCACGGATGGGTCCTGTTGCATTGTGGGGAAGCAGCGAAGGTGGAAGGCTGCTGTATTGAGCCCTACACGACAAGTCGCGGAAACTGCCGAGGGAGAAGGTGACTCCAGCCAGTTTGCAGAGGTGAAAGCCATCCAGCTGGCTTTAGACATTGCCAGTCGAGAGAAGTGGCCAGTGCTCCATCTTTACACCGACTCTTGGATGGTGGCCAATGACTTGTGGGGGTGGCTGCAGCAATGGAAGAAGAACAACTGGCAGCGCAGAGGCAAACCTATCTGGGCTGCCCCATTGTGGCAAGACATTGCTGCCCGTCTGGAGCAGTTGGTTGTAAAAGTTCATCACGTGAATGCCCGCATCCCTAAGAGTCGGGCCACTGAAAAACATCAGAACAACCACCAGGTAGATCAGGCTGCTAAGATTGAAGTGGCTCAGGTGGATCTGGACTGGCAACATAAGTGTGAACTGTTTATAGCTCGGTGGGCCCATGACACCTCGGGCCACCAAGGAAGAGACGCAACATACCGATGGGCTCGTGACCGAGGGGTGGAGTTGACCACGGACACCATCGTGCAGGTTATCCATGAATGTGAAACATGCGCTGCAATCAAGTAAGCCAAGCGGGTAAAGCCTCAGTGGTATGAAGGACAATGGCTAAAATATAAATATGGGGAGGCTTGGCAGATTGACTACATCACACTGCCACAAACCCGCCAAGGCAAGCGCTATGTGCTCACAATGGTGGAGGCCACCACCGGATGGCTGGAAACCTCCCCTGTGCCCCATGCCACCACCCGGAATACCATCCTGGGCCTTGAAAAGCAAGTCCTGTGGCGACATGGCACTCCTGAAAGAATTAAGTCGGACAACGGGACTCACTTTCGCAACAGCCTCATAGACACCTGGGCCAAGGAACGTGGTATCGAGTGGGTGTATCACATCCCCTAGCATGCACCAGCCTCTGGAAAGATCGAGCGGTACAATGGGCTGCTAAAAACCACTTTGAGGTCAATGGGGGGAGGGACTTTCAAAAACTATGATACTCATTTAGCAAAGGCCACCTGGTTGGTGAATGCCAGAGGATCCACCAACCGGGCTGTTGTTGCCCAAGCAAAACTTCCACGCCCTGTAGAAGGGGATAAAGTCCTTGTAATGCACTTGCGGAACATGTTAGGGAAGCCAGTTTGGGTTAGTCCTGCCTCAGGCAAAGGCAAGCCCGTCCACGGGATTGCTTTTGCTCAAGGACCTGGGTGTACCTGGTGGGTAATGCGGAAGGATGGGGAAGTCCGATGTGTACCTCATGGGAATTCGATTTTGGGCAAGAATAGTCCATAAATAAATTGTATAAAGTTAATTTTTAAATAACCCTGTCACTGTCTGTTATCACTATTACAATTGTTATATGTTAGACCAGTAGTAGCATAGTAAGAATCGTCCAGATTAAAAAGGATGGACTTTTTTGATGAAAACCTAGCAGAGTACAGCGATGATGGGACCGGACCTGGTTTTGAATAACTGGCACCCAGCAACTTCATAAAGATCAACATCTCCTGCAGACTGTGGGCACGGGTCACACCGGATACATCAGCTGTGAGCTCCGGATGCAGCAAGTGAGCGCCCATCACCACACATCACCTCTCCTGCCACGGAAGACCATTACAACCGATGGAGCCCGAAGTCGTGAATTTAATGAACTCAACGGACACTTTAGAGTGATGATCCATACACTAAGGGAATGATATCTGGAGACAGGAGAAGTGGTGGTGATCAACTGGACAATGGGGGACTTGGGCATGACATAGATGGTATGGAATAAGGGGTGAATAATGTCCTGGATTTGGCCACGACAAGGTTATTTTTCACTGGAATCCAGGAAGGGGACACAGCCGGGCAGGCTGACCCCACCTGGACAAACAGAGCCGGGTATTCCATACCATGTGCCGCCATGCTGGGTTCCACTGGGGGGGAGCTGTGGGGGGGGAACTCTCTCACAGCTCGGAAGGGCGCAGCGGCTGTCCGGTTCGGGAGAGCTGTTCTGTTCTGCGGGCTCTGTTCTGTTAGTTTCTGTTGTGTATTCTCCTTATCTGTATCATTGTTGTTCCTGTTCCCTTTGTTTGCTATTGTGTTAAACTGCCCTTATCCCGACTCACCAGTTTCTGCCTGTTTCTTTCCATTCCCCTCCGCACCGCGGTGGAGGGAGGTGCAGCCACGTGGCGCTTTTGTTGCCGACCGCAGGCAAACCATAACAAACGTTCTTTAAATTTATGAAAAACATAGGTCTTTCTGAAAAATATTAGCCCACTTGTTACTTTTTATAAATTTAAACTCCCATTTCCTCTTCTGTCAAATATACAGACAACCTTAAAATCCCCACCTCTCATTATGTGAAACTCAAACCAGTTCCTCTGCACGGTTTCCATCTCAACTTACTCAGTGGGATTAAGTGACATGGAAAGTGTGAGAGTCCTTGGCAGACTAATCTTTCAGTTGAGTTTCACACAGAAAAAGAAGCAGCATTCTCTAAAATTCGACTTCTGTACTTTGACATTCTCTGAAATTAGACAAGATTCCTTTGCCAAGAGTGCTAAGAGGTCTCAAAGGATAAGTTAATAATTCAAAGGAAGGAACAGCCTCTAAATTTACATCTCCTGAACACGTACTACAGACACAACACTTCAAAACAAAACAATTACATTAATACAGTTTCACTGGTAAAAAGCCTGAGCAATGAACTGGCAAATCAGTCTCCCTAATCTCAGACCTATCACTGTGTTTACGCGCTGTTTATCAATATGGTATCAGACTACTTAATCAGGCAAATCTAGTTTAATGGGGAATTTTATAGTGGAATATAGCACTGATTTAATGGAACTCTGGGTACAGTTTACTTTCAAACTTTTAGTTTTGATGGAGTTTTACCTCCATCCCATCAGTGGCAGGGGACAGCACTGAAAGGGGCAGGAAAACTCACCTGGTTAACAGGTGGCTCAGGGACTGGTGCCATCGGTCAAATTTTGGCTTTTTTGATCATGGGGAGGTATACACAGCACCGGGCCTGCTGGCAACAAGTGGAGCTCAGCTATCACAAAGGGGGAAAAGAATTCTTGGCCACGAGCTGGCGGGGCTCATTGAGAGGGCTTTAAACTAGGTTCGAAGGGGGAAGGGGATATTGCCCAGCTCACTAGGGATGAGCCTAGGCTTGGAGTGCCAAGGCCAGGGGTGAGATTGACAGCCCAGCTCAAGTGTGTTTACACCAATGCACGTAGTATGGCCAATAAACAGGAGGAGCTGGAAGCCATTATACAGCAGGACGGCTACGACTTGGTCGCCATCACAGAAACGTGGTGGGACAACTCGCATGACTGGCATGCTGTCATAGATGGCTACAGACTCTTTAGGAAAGACAGGTCAACAAGGAGAGGTGGGGGAGTTGCTCTATATGTGAGGGAGCAACTGGAATGCATTGAGCTTGGCCTGGGGGCAAGTGAAGAAGGAGTTGAAAGCTTGTGGGTTAGAATTAAGGGACAGGCTCACATGGGTGACATTACGGTGGGTGTATACTACAGGCCACCTGACCAGGAGGAGGAGGTTGATGAAGCCTTCTACAGGCAGCTGCAAGCAGCCTCACAGTCACAGGCTCTGGTTCTCATGGGGGACTTCAACCACCCTGACATCAGCTGGGAAGACCATACAGCTAGGCAGGCGCAATCCAGGAGGTTCCTACAGAGCATCAATGATAACTTTCTGATGCAAGTGGTGGAGGAACCAACAAGGAAAGGCGCGCTGCTGGACCTCGTGTTAACAAACAAGGAGGGACTGGTGGAGGACGTGAAGGTTGGAGGTAGACTCGGCTGCAGTGACCATGAAATGGTCGAGTTCAGGATCCTGCAGGGAGGAAGCAGGGCGATAAGCAGGATCAAAACCCTGGACCTCAGGAGGGCTGACTTTGCCCTCTTCAAGGAGCTACTGGGAGGAATCCCGTGGGCCAGGGCTCTCGAAGGCAGGGGGGTCCATGAGTGCTGGTCGCTTTTTAAACAACACTTCTTCCATGCACAGGAGCAATGCATCCCCCTGAGAAAGAAATTTAGCAAAGGAGGCAGGAGACCTGCATGGTTAAACAAGGAGCTTCTAGCGGAGATCAGGCAGAAGAGAAAGGTGCATGGCATGTGGAAAGAGGGACAGGCCACTTGGGAAGAGTACAGAAATGTAGTGAGAGCATGCAGGGATGCGACGAGGAAGGCCAAGGCCCACCTGGAATTGAAGCTGGCAAGGGATGTCAAAAACAACAAGAAGGGCTTCTTCAACTACATCAGCAGCAAAAGGAAGGCTAGGGACAACGTGGGGCCGCTGCTGAATGAGGCGGGTGTCCTGGTGACGGAGGATGCGGAGAAGGCAGAGCTACTGAATGCCTTCTTTGCTTCAGTCTTCAGTGCTAAGACTGGCCCTCAGGAATCCCAAGCCCCGGAGGTAAGAGAAGAAGCCTACAGAGAGGACGACTTTCCCTTGGTCGAGGAGGACTGTGTGAGGGATCGCTTAAGCGATCTGGATGTCCACAAATCCATGGGCCCCGACGGAATGCACCCACGAGTGCTGAGGGAGCTGGCGGATGTCATTGCTGAGCCACTCTCCATCATCTTTGAGAGGTCCTGGAGGACTGGAGAGGTGCCCGAGGACTGGAGAAAGGCCAATGTCACTCCAATCTTCAAAAAGGGCAAGAAGGAGGACCCAGGGAACTACAGGCCGGTCAGCCTCACCTCCATCCCGGGAAAGGTGATGGAGCAGCTTATCCTGGAGGCCATCATCAAGCAAGTGGAAGAAAAGAAGGTTATCAGGAGTAGTCAGCATGGATTCACCAAGGGGAAATCATGCCTGACCAATCTGATAACTTTCTATGATGACATGACTGGCTGGGTAGACGAAGGGAGAGCTGTGGATGTTATCTACCTTGACTTCAGCAAGGCTTTCGACACAGTCTCCCATGATATCCTCCTGGGGAAGCTGAGGAAGTGTGGGCTGGATGAGTGGTCGGTGAAGTGGATAGAGAACTGGCTGAATGGCAGAACTCAGAGGGTTGTCATCAGCGGCGCTGAGTCTAGTTGGAGGCTGGTGAGAAGTGGTGTCCCTCAGGGGTCAGTACTGGGCCCAGTCTTGTTTAACTTCTTCATCAACGACCTGGATGAAGAGTTAGAATGTACCCTCAGCAAGTTTGCTGACGACACCAAACTGGGAGGTGTGGTAGATACACCGGAAGGCTGTGCTGCCATTCAGCGTGACCTGGATAGGCTGGAGAGCTGGGCAGAGAGGAACCTGATGAGGTTCAACAAGGGCAAGTGCAGGGTCCTGCACCTGGGGAGGAACAACCTCATGCACCAGTACAGGCTTGGGGTGGACCTGCTGGAGAGCAGCTCTGCGGAGAGGGACCTGGGTGTCCTGGTGGACGACAGGTTAACTATCAGCCAGCAGTGTGCCCTGGCTGCCAAGAAGGCCAATGGGATCCTGGGGTGCATCAAGAAGAGTGTGGCCAGCAGGACAAGGGAGGTTCTCCTTCCCCTCTACACTACCCTGGTGAGGCCTCATCTGGAGTACTGTGTCCAGTTCTGGGCTTCCCAGTTCAAGAAAGATGAAGAGCTACTGGAGAGAGTCCAGCGGAGGGCTACAAGGATGGTGAGGGGACTGGAGCATCTCCACTACGAGGAGAGGTTGAGGGAACTGGGCTTGTTCAGCCTGAAGAAGAGAAGGCTGCGAGGGGACCTTATAAATGCCTACAAATATCTGAAGGGTGGGTGTCAGGAGGATGGGGCCAAGCTCTTTTCAGTGGTGCCCAGTGACAGGACAAGGGGTAATGGGCACAAACTGAGGCACAGGAAGTTCCGTCTGAACATGAGGAGGAACTTCTTCTCTCTGAGGGTGACGGAGCACTGGAACAGGCTGCCCAGGGAGGTTGTGGAGTCTCCTTCTCTGGAGATATTCAAGACCCGCCTGGACAAGGTCCTGTGCAGCCTGCTGTAGGTGACCCTGCTTCAGCGGGGGGGTTGGACTAGATGACCCACAGAGGTCCCTTCCAACCCCTACTATTCTGTGATTCTGTGATTCAACAATAAAAAAATCCAAATACAATAAATACAGTTCTTGTAAATTTTTGCGCATTCATTTTGAGAAATAAATTAATTGATAACACAGTCACATAAGCTAAACTTTTAAAAGTACTACAATATATCTGTAGACAACAAATTCTGAAAATGTAATTTATGTATTCATAACTGTTTCAAATCAGAAATGAGGTTTCTAACCAGAAATAAGTCACACACCAGAGGTATTCAACTCTAAAAATACTAGTCATGGATAAAAACCCTAAAATCATCTTATATTAAATTTTTTAATTAAAAAAAACCCCAAATATTTTCAAGTTTTTAAATTCA
Organism: Opisthocomus hoazin; assembly: GCF_030867145.1. NCBI lineage: Eukaryota > Metazoa > Chordata > Aves > Opisthocomiformes > Opisthocomidae > Opisthocomus > Opisthocomus hoazin. The sequence continues at coordinate 112,365,758 of NC_134414.1, read as the reverse complement.
AGTTTAATTCCAAAAATTCATACAGTGGAGGGGGGAAAGAAAAACTATTATGTATTTTCACTCTTTTAAACTTTAAAGAAAACTTTAATGGAAGGAAATGTCAATCAGGACATGATACTACCTGTTTTAAGGTATTCTGAATTGAGGTTTCTGTGAGTGAGATGAGCAAGCATGGGTCTTTTCACTTTTAAGTAATTGTTTAACTGTTTTGAACAAGACAGTATTAAAGCAAGAGGGATAATGCCCACTGTTAAGTACCACTACATGAAGAACATTAGGTTTTTGGATGGTCCTGACAAATATCTTCCTCACAAGATTTTCCGTGATTATCTGACTCTTCATCATATTATAAAAACCCTCAAAGGTTTCTCTTAGCCTGAGACAGCATCCTTTTGTGGCTGGCGGCAGAAATAATCTTCAGGATGTTTGATGCTTTAATATGGGAAGCCACAACAATGAATGATTTTACCACTTTTAACCAACAGTTTCACTTTTGTATTGAGCTAGGGGTGTTCTGAGGTTCCTCAACATACTTGAGTCAAGCTATATAACAAGGATGCTTCAGACAGAAGAATCAGACAAAAACATATACTCTTCCCAATGATAAGAGGGCAAAAACTGGAGGATTAATAGTTCGTGGAACTTACCCAACTTCAAAAGTGTGCTGGGGTTTTAGAGATGAGCAAAAGAAGAAGCTGGAAAATATTTTATCTTAGCAAAGCAGCTAACTCAGTTCTGCAGGGTAGTAAGGCTACCTCTTCATCTATTACGCAAGAAGTAGGGGTCAGAAAAAATAATTTAGTCTGAGGGTTCCAACTCCTAGTGTTTAAAGGCATATTTTCACTCACATGTAGTCATCCTAGGAAGAGTAAGACTTAAACCTCTGACTCTTTTTCAACTAGATACATGGTGAGCTAATATGTGTGTTGATCCATAAAAGTATAGATGAACATAAAAGACAAATCACAAAAAAAACATGGAAATAACCAATCCAATGTTCATAAAGCTCATCATAGGTCTATATTACAAAGTCATGACATTGAGATAACAGTTTTGTACTTAAGCACTTATATGATCTCTAACTACACATTCTGCAGTTGCATAAGAATGGTGATTTTGACTGTGAGAGCTTTGTTCAAAAACTTTTTTTAGAATTATGTTTTGTCAAAGGAAAAATTTATGTGAAAACTTTTTAGCTCTTTACTAAGGAGAGTGGGAGGCTTTTCAAGTTCTCAAATTGACTAAATGGAACTTTTCTTTCCTCTGTTCAGAATGACTTATTATTTAGACAGCCTGTTTATTTTATGAAAAATGAGTACAAAACAAGACATTAGAAAGCCAGTTTTTAAATATTGAAGTGAAATGTTTTTATGGAACGAAATAGTGTCTGTGACTGTTAGATACTTGTCAAGGAACATTAGTTCACTCCTGAAGGGATAAACACTTTATCTGAGCAGTAGCTGAAATCAATCTTAAATTGCTTTCTTTTTTTAGTAGAAAATCTTCTATTTCCAATAAAAATATAAATAAAGGTGAAAAATATATATAAACATACATTTTCCACTGGATATTCTTTTTTTTCTTTATGCTCTTGATTTCCTCATTTAAAATGTTACACACCACAGCTTGTGTTTCACTGCTAAATGATTTCAAACAGATTTTTCTCAAATAATATTTGCATGACAAGTAAGAGAGTTCCTTCATATTTTTTTTCTGAATTCTTTGTGTACAAGATGGATTAAAAAAGAAAATCAGTGAATAATGTTGCTACCAACTTTTTGCAAGTGAGATATTGTACCTCTCTTTGACTGGTGTTTTAGGTATAATGTTCTTGATGTTGATATTAAGCCTTAACAGAATTGTAAAGAAAGTATTGATTTCCTATTTCCTAACTTCAAATTTGCTCAAATCAGAAGTTATTATCTTTCCAGTTTCATTTGTAAGCAAAGCTAAGTCTGTATAAGAACCATAGTGCTATTATTATCTGCCACTGGTACTTTTAATAATCAAAATATTACTGTAAGGTATACTTGCTCATTTTGCTAACATTAGGCATAGAAAACTTCTTCATATTCAGTATTAAACTGATTAAAAAAACTAGCAATCTTGTATCATCTGACACGTGGGATTTCTGATTGATTAAAATTAGTATGTCTCTGCTGAAGTCAATGGAGCTGAAATTCAATAGCTATCCATCCTATGTATTATTTCTCAAAGTGCTAATTGGACACTGTAAGCTTGAGGAAGGCCTACAAGTTTAGCTAAACCTGTTCATCTAGACCATTTAACTTAACATGTAAGACACCTTCTTGTATTTACAGCTAAGCCCCTAGTCAAGTCTTTTTAGAACTGAAGTCACAAATTAAAAACAAAGATTTTGCTATTTGGTTCATATTAATTAGGACTAGAAGCAACTTTTTCAACTTTAAATCCTTTTAAACCCAAGTGTTTAAATGTTTGGATGCCAGATAGGAATACAAAATCAAGAGCTTCACTGTACACTATCTGCTTGCACTTAAGTACATCAGTAATGAGAAAATAAAATGTTCTGTATGATAGATAGGAAGCATGCCAGCTGAGACAAAAATGCTAAACCAAATAATTTTCAGGAGGATAGGTCCTTTTATGTTACTGACAGGTGAGGCGCAAGAGGGAAGGACCAAAGTTAAATGTGATGTGACTCACTGTGATTCTGCTGCACAGCCACATCGTATCTTGACTGGCAGTGAAGCTTGCACAGACAGCCCTAGGCATGCATGGTGCTTGCTTGGAGGGCTGGCTGCAGAATGGGTTTGCTTTCCTGCTGTAAGCAGGGGTCACCAGCGTGCCTCTTCTGCACTTGATGAAGTCAAGCATCCTTTGGTTCCCCAGGGAAGGAAGCTGTTTAAAGCACACCCATGGTGTCCTCAAATGGATACTGTGAGATTCCCAGCACCAGAAGAGAGTAAGAAAATGAATGTGTCTGTATGTCCTACTGGATAAGGTTCTCAGGTAGGGTGGTTTCTTATTTCCCAAAGTTTGTTTCAAGAAAATTATGCATTTTGCTTCATCACAATTAAATTCTTCTAGAGTAAGAAGACATTTGGCTTCTCATGAGAGGAGCCCAGAACAAAAATTCTTACTAGTTATGGAGTGCCTTAACCAGAAGGGGTAGAACTTCTTGCAGCTCCTTGCTTTGCATCCTGGGATAGGTAAGATAAAAGCTCAGTTCCCCCTGGTGTAAAGGAAACATAAGACTGCATTTGCCTGTGATATGCACTGATCAGCAGGATATAACAGGCAGCTGACAGACTCTACTGTGAGTACCAGGCATGTTCAACATACACTTATTGTATCAAATCTGCAGGGAATGATGACCCATTTCTTTCTAACTCCTGGATCCCAGTGTGCCTTGAAAAGGTATTAAATTCTTTCCTGCTTACATGAAAATATTTTTGACATGAACAGAAGCAGAATGTAATCAGATACTGAGGTTACACAACTGCTGAGCAGCCTCTGTTGATCCTCCTTTTGGACACATTTGTCTATGCTTTCCTATGTCTTTTTTTAGATGTTTTAGAGAGTTTTTAGAACTTTATTTATGCTAAAAATATTTTTTGTACTTGTTTGAATCTGAGAATATTAACTAATATTTTGGATGCCCTTATCATTAATGATTTCTGAGAAAAAAATAAATAGATGTCATTTTTGTATTATCAAGATGCACTTGAAATTAAAATTTAATAACGAAAAATACAGAAGGAGATGCATATTCATTTAATTCTTCATTACTCAAGTGTTCACATCATTAGGAGTAGCTATGCAGCAATTTCAACAGTAAGAGAAGACTGCCATCTTCTGGCTTTCACAGTACATCTGCGCGACTGAATATACAGCTTTGTTTGCCCTACTGTTTGTCACAGTACTTCAAACTGGAAAAACCCTTGGCCACATCTTGATCCTGTAATCCAGTCAGGGTCTCACATCTACAGTACACTGTTCCCGCTCTGAAAGAGAACCATTTATCTGTGACAAAGAAAATTGGTTCACTCCTCTATTTTCTTGCAGAGATATCTGTTTCATAAATTGGTCATCTCATCCACACTTCCAAAGCAAAATTTTCTATCACCATCAGTTAATTGCTCACTAGACTATTTTCTTAGTAACTTTAAGACCAAATGTTCAATGCTATAACATAGAACACACATTGGTATCAATATCCATAACCATACCAATACAAGCTGGGGGATGGAGGGATTGAGAGCAGCCCTGCTGAGAAGGACTTGGGGATTCTGGTGGATGAAAAGCAGGACATGAGTCAGCAATATGTTCTTGCAGTCCAAAAAAACAACCCTACCCTGGGCAGCATCAAGAGAAGCGTGGCCAGCAAGTCAAGGGAGGTAATTCTGTCCCTCTACTCTGCTCTGGTGAGACCCCACCTGGAGTACCGCATCCAGCTCTGGAGCCCTCAGCTCAAGAAAGACATGAACCTGTTGGAACAGCCACGAAGCTGAACAGAGGGCTGGAACACATCTCCTATGAAGAATGGTTGAGAGACTTGGGATTATTCGGTCTGGAGAAGAGAAGGCTCCAGGGAGACCTTATTGCAACTTTCAGTAGTTAAAGGGGGCTTATTAGAAAGATGGGGACAGACCTTTTTAGAAGAGCCTCTTACGATAGGATGAGGCATTAAACTAAAAGAGGACAGATTTAGACTGGCTATATGTAAGAAAGTTTTTACGATGAGGGTGGTGAAACGCTGTAACAGGTTGCCCAGAGAGGTGGTAAAATCCCTATCCCTGGAAACATTCAAGGTCAGGTTGGACACATCTCTGAGCAACCTGATCTAATTGAAGAATCTCTGCTCATTGCTGGGGTGTTGGACTAGATGACCTTTAAAGGTCCCTTCCAACCCAAACTATTCAATGATTCTATGGTAGAGAATCATAGAACCATTAAGGTTGGGAAAGATTTCCAAGACCATAAGGACAAACCGTCAACCCAACACCACCATGCCTGCTAAACTATGTCCAGAAGTGCCATATCTACACGTTTTTTTCAACACCTCCAGGGATGGTAACAACCATCTCCTTGGGCAGGCTGTTCCAATGCCTGACCATTCTTTCAGTAAAGAAATTTTTCCTAATATCCAATCTAAAATATGCAAAGAAATCAGTTCGCCCCGTAAGGGATGACAACAAACCATGGCCATATCAAGAGCGGGAAAAGGAGGCAGAACTAAAGATAATCACTCAGTCCCTGTCGCTAAGCAAGCTGTGAGACACGCATAAAGATTTCAGCTGCCACCCAGGTGAGCACATTGTCACTTGGCTGCTGCTGTGCTGGGGTAACAGGGCCAGTAGCTTGGAATTAGAGGGCAGGGAAGCCAGGCAGCTGGGATCCCCGGCCAGGGAAGGGGGCATTGACAAGGCAATCAATAAAAAAAGGCACAAGCCCTCAGCCTCTGGAGGTGACTTCTGTCAGGCATGAGGGAAAAGTATCCCTTCGGTAGGGATGTTGTACATTGTGCAGGCAAGCGGACAAATACAGAGAGAGGAATCCAGTATCTGAGTGAATTAGCTGTGTGGTAGTTGCTCTACTATGACCTGGCCAGGACAGGGATAATTTTCACCAGAAGCTGGGAGGGGACATAGCCCAGCCAGCTGACCCAAACTAGCCAAACAAAACAGGGTATTCAACACCATGTTCCACCATGCTGGGTTCTGGGTGGGGGAGCTGGCCAGGGGGAAGTCGGTTGCGGCTCGGGAGCGTGCAGGGCCCCAGGTGGTGAGAGTTGCTCTGTGCATTTCGCTGTTTGTTTTGCATATTCTCCTTATCAGTATTGTTGTTATTACTGTTCGCTTCATCTGCTGTTCTCTTAAACTACCCTTATCCCAGACCCACGAATTTTTGCCTTTTTCTTTCCATTCTCCTCCCCACCACAGAGGGAGAAGGCACTTTTTTCTGTCCAGGGTCAAACCACCACACCAAGCATTAATCAAATGTAGGAGTGTGTACATTTGAATATTCCTGTGTGTTTATGGAAGAACAGATAAATATCTTTCATGCAAGACATTCAGTCATGAAAAAAAAATCCCACTGATCAGCTATTATAAGTAGGATTCCCCCTTTTCTCCTCTCTTCCTAGCTTTTTCGTTTCCCTGGTTCAACCGTCAGGTATCCATTTAGTCCTTTGGGAGGAAAGCTGAAAGAATAGGTGTCTCTTTGAGACCCCACCTGTGGTCTGTATACAATTCTTGAATCCCCAGTACAAGAGAGACAGGGACATACCAGATTGAGTCCAGTGAAAGCACACTAAAATGATGAAGGGACTGGAGCATCTCTCATGTAAGGAAACGCTGAGACAGCTAGGACTATTCATCCTGGAGCAGACATGTCTCAGGGGAATCTTACCAACTTATACAAATAACTGAGGAGGAGACAAAAGAAGAGGGAGCCAGGCCTTTCTCCATGGTGTTCAGTGATGGGATGAGAGGCAATGGGCACAAATTTCCTGAAACACAAACTGAAATACAGAAATTTGTGTTTGAATATAAGGAAACATTTTTTTTATCTCATTATCTGAATGCATATTGGTTTTGCATTGCTTTAGGGCGATATGTGCAATTAACTGCGGGAATATGTCATTCTATCAATCACAAGGACTGTGTAAATTATTTTTTCATTTCAGCAGGCAAACTAAAAAATAGGCAATCAAAACCTGAGTTAAAGCAAGTCCAGTGCCACTTCAGAAAATCCTATAAAAGCAATAAGGATGCTTGCCAAAAGCCAGTCAAAGAAGCAGACCTGCATCCTGCTGGTCAGCAAAAAAAAAAAAGTCCACCTGGAGGTTGTAGTATAGCCTGTACTGGTTCACACTCCACTGTCCTGTTTTTTTTCATATTGTATAAAACAAAATGAAATAAAGCTATATCTGACAAGGCTGTTAAAGCTTCCCAGTATGACATTGCTGATTTTATAGATAATTATTCAGAATGAAAATTACTATGAAGGAGGAAGGTTAGGGTCCTGATACCACTTCAGAGAATGCTTAATGTTTAACAGAAGGTAAAATAGTGTCAACAGTACACCCAGCACAGAGTACATGGATTCATCTCTGAACTACACGAGGCACAAAAGAACGCAGGAATATTGTGCTACATTTAAAGATACTTAAAAAAAAAAAAAAAAAAAAAGAAGAAGAAGAAGACATAAGTGTCATCTTTTAAGAAGATTAATGGACAAAAATAAACTGTTTATTCTGACCATCTGAGAGATGAGTCGCTATCAGCTTTAGCCTTGGGAAGTTTTTCTTTTCTAAACAAAAACTGCTCATCTAATAAGTTTCAATTCAACAGACCTCAATAGATAACCTAGATCTACTTTCATAGACTTCATTTCACACTACACACATGCTACTTCGGTCTAAAAATAGAATTATAAAATTGATTTTTTTTTAAAAGTTAGATTTTTTTCTTAATCAAAGTATCCATTTTCATCTATACTGTGGTCTAGCCATCACTGAAAAATTATCTTGACTTGATTTGCTTCCTTTTCTTTCTTGGAAGACAGAGAGGAGAATGACCAGCATCCATAGTCCTTCTGACCATTGTATGTCTGACTGCTAGGATACAAATAGGTGCTAAATAATGTAAAATTCAAATTTCTTCTGATCCAAGTTTTCCAGTAGCAAAGATAGCATCTTCGCATGTCTTGTACCCTGAACAGAAAAATGAACTTGGGTTTAAAGGATTATGCAGAAAATCTTGGTCAATTTCACTCTTTAAGAAGGAATAAAACAATGTGTAGCATTATATGCTTATTCTGCAAATCTGTGTTTAAGTGTTTCAGGGTCCAGGAGATATCTTAACAAGTACAAATATTTCATAGCTTATTTTCCTTCTTAAAGCATTACTTTTTTACCTGAAAGAACATATTTATGGTAATTGGTACAGCAAATACCTTGAGCTATAAGAATGATCAGGATCAAATGAGAACGAAAAACTGCATATCTATCCAGAAAATAATCAGGTCCTGAAGTCTCACATTACACTTGTATATGTGGGTATCTTAACATGACATCATTCAAATACATTCACCTAATGGGTTCTGATTTTGCTTTGAATGTTCACTTCCATGCTAAGAGAAATATTATGAAACAAACAAACAAACAAACAATGAAGTGATAGTGAATAGCCTACAGACATTAGGCTGCAGTAACATGAATTACATTCAAAATCTGTAAGAATTTAAACTGTATAATTTTGCAGTGCTTAAGGATGTTGGAAGTCTTACCACTCCTTTGCCCAAGGTGAATGATTATACTCTTCAGAAAATAAATATTAATGAATATTAACATAGGAATCACCAGTTGGAAGCTACCAAAGTTACTTTGCAGTTCGTTTAACATCGTGGATATATTCCCTCTTTTTCAGAAAATTGAGAAGAATATATTTCTGTGTTGAAAAAGATATTCTGGAAGATTAAAAAAAATAAAGATAAAAAGGATAAACTTTTTCTCATATTCACATAAGAATTGTCACATATTCACCATACTGCTCACTGTCATTCCAATTTCATCACGATCATACTCACAATTCATCCAGCTAGTATTCTGACTTGATTAACTGTGTTATAACAATGAGAAAAGCCTCTGGGAGTGAAAAGACAAGCTAGAGCAAATATAAACAGAGGGTTTATTTGTGTCCAGTTAGTTTATTAATGGATTACAGATTTTTCTTCACTTTTTACATTTTTCTTAAAGTATCTTTAAATGTAAGCAATAGATTGGAAACTCTAACAAGCAATTTTAATCCCCTGAAATGCTCAGATCCTTGATTAATTACCAAGTATCTTACTGTGAACTGCATTAGACACAACTGTCTTCAATTACCTAATAGGTGATGATAAAGAAGACTGAGCCAAACTCCTTTCAGAGGTGCACAATGAAAGGAGGAGGCTGCAGCAAAGGAAATCCCAACTAGATAAAAGGAAAAAAGTCATCAAGAGTGGTCACAAACTGGCAGAGGCTCCTGGGCATGTTTTTGAGTCTGCATCCTTGGAGATTTTCGGAACTGAAGTGGACAGGACCCTAGCCACCTCATTCCTTCATGACAGCTGCCTAGATTGGGGCATGGGAGGTGCACCAGAGGACACTCAGAAGTCCCTTCCAGACTACATCATTCTATGACTCCATGTCATACATTAAGTAAAAATTTTATTTTGTCCTTTCACAGCACTGCTTCCCTGGTAGTCCAACAGACTGTTACAGTAGAACAGGTCTTACTCTTATAAGAGAAACACTTCAAACTTCTTTTCTGCCAAATTGTTTGAAAACAGCATAGTGCAACTGGTTCTAGTCACTTGTCTACAAGATACAACTTGCCCTCTCCTTTGCTCCTTGCTTAGTCAGCTTGGGTACGTCCATCTCTATAGGCTTGATGAGGATCCATGTGGGTCTATATGTCTTTGTGCTTTTCTAGGGCCACACTAGCTTTTTCAGAATTCCACTCAGCTAGATGATTGACATCACTTGAATCAGTTTTTCTTATTTAATTTTTAGGTATATAGAGCTTTATAAAAGGGACACTATAAAGAAAAAAAAAAAAAGACCAGTTAAACACAAAAATTATATGAAACCCAGAAAAGTCTTTAGCTTTTGTCTTCAGGTATTAATAACCTTCTAGTTCAGCTCCGGAAATTTCCCTGCCAGAAGCATGTTTCTTAATTTCCTCCTTTTTGCTTCTTACTTGACTGGCAAAACAGTGATTGCTTTTGGTACATTAGGTTCAGGCAATTATTCTCACATTATTGTAAGGGTTATCTGAGAATGAGCATTGTTTTTATTCTGCCTTGTATCTCCTCTTTAAGAATGTTCTCAAAGAGGGAAATTGGCACACACCAAAATATTCAGCTCCTCAAATTTTAAGAAATTCCCATCATGTGTTACATTTGATTGCAAAGTTTGTAAATAATAAGAAAAGAGATACTATAGCTGCAAAGATCACACCTTCAGTGTAAATCAGGTAGATTACTCTTTTTTAGAAACAGTGCCTTCTTAGAATTCATTCTATATAATTTAGTATGTATATGAAGGAAAAAAACATATGTAAAGCAGAAAAAATCTTACTTGACTTCAGCTCATTTTGTATGGATTTTTATGCACCTAGATTCAACACAACTCTAATTGAATTTATCTAAATTAAAATGCAGTTGTCCTAAATAGAGACACATAATCTGAGGATTCCTTTTCATCTCATGTGCAGGGCCTGAATGCAATGCTTGTGGAGTTTGCTTTTATTAGAAACTTAATGTACTTTTATTAATGTAGGTGTAAACATGGCCTAATTCTTAATCGAATATATTTCAGCAGCAAGAGGGCCAACATTCAAATAACGATTAATTGAAAACTTAATTAAATACTTCAAAATACACATGAAAATATTCTGATAAATTTTCAGGTCATGCAGTTTGCATCTGAATCTGAGTAATGAAAATGAATGATGTGACCCAAAAGCCTTTATAGTCAGTAACGGAAATTATCCCAAAGCTGATGAAGAACATCTAGCTCTGAATACTTGTAATGAAGTTTTCTGGGGTAGTTTTTTTATATATGGCATATATAAAGATTTAGATTCACCTGCCTGTCCCAATTTCCTGAGCTTCTATGTTTCCTGTGGTGTCAAACACTGCTTTACTAAACTTTACACAAAACTGCCAGAAGAATATTATCCCAGTCTAATTGGAACTGCGACTAAAAGATGTAAAGATTGTTGGTTAAAGTAAATAAAATTTTATGGCTTATGTACTTTATTCTGTAGAGCTAGTCACAGCATATTGATGGGGAGCAACTCGTGCAGTTACTAAAAACTTCCAGATTGTAAAAACACTGTAATACATCCATAATGTAAAACATTTGTTAAGTTATTTTCAACTTATGCCACGTTTTCCCCCATCCACAGCTGATTCATTTCATGTGATATAACTTTGGTTTAGCACTGTTTATAGCCATTCTGGAGAAAAATCCTGCTGATGGCTCAATGACTCATTTAAAAATCTTTTACATAGGGACGTATTAACTCTGAGAGTCCTGTATACAATTATGATGGTGTGTAACCTTCACTGTATAAAATCATTGGGACAAAGATTCATTTCAGTCATAGAAAACAACTCCAGAGACAGATAAGGTATAAAGGGAAGATATAGCAAGAATGCTTTACCAAAAGTCTTTTCAGAAAGTAAAACAAAGAAATAAGTTCATATTCCTTTGCAGGTTTGAACGGTTCCTTAACTGCCAACTGGACGTGTATTGATGTTTTTCGTGGATATGAGCTGGGAAGAGGGGTGGATATGAAGGTGTATGTGTGTGCACGTGTGTGCTTACACACATGTGCATTTACACACATGCGCGTACATGTACTGGGAAGTAAACTTGCATGTCTACAGAGAGACAAAGCAATAGTTGTTCCCTGTATTTTCAAGGGCATGATTTTTAACAGCTGAGAAGAACATTTAGGATTGAAAATGAAGGCGATGTGCTGTGAGACACTGCTTTCTGTTTAGGGAAATAAAACTGGTAAGAAGCAATTTCCTTACATATGGTCTGGAAGAGTAAATGAACGGCACGGCAGTGGCACAGCTCAGAGACTACAACACAGCACAAGGGGAACACCACCTCTGGGCTAACCACTGGTCTTTTGAAGAGCTGTAAAGAAGTTGTATCATTATTGAACTCCACAGCTAGCTTACTAGAAGATAATGCAGGGACCTCTGCATGATGCTATTTTGGCAATGCAAATGTAACCTTGCATCCTTTACTGCCAGTAGCACGACTTCAGCAGAAAAGATAAAAAGCATCTTCCTTATGCCCAGATAGGCAAAACTGGCTATCATCTTGGAAATCCAGAGATTAAAATGACTTAGTAATTATTAATTAAAGAAGGTTATGCCTCTTGTCTCAGCTGACTTTTTTTTTTTTTTTATGAAAGAGCAACTAAAACACATGTTTAATTCCTCTTATTTTCTCATTTCAGTGTTTCTGGGTTTTGCATTGTCATTTAGAGCAGTGGAAATTAAATCTGAGATGCTTAATACTATCAGATAGCAAGCTGTGCTCACTTTGTGTTAACACAAATTGCACAGGCCAACAGTGAAACTGCTACCAGGACACTTTCTTTCCCAAAATATTTGTGCTAGTTGAGAAAAAGGCAGTGTAAACAGAACTATGATACCTCAGAGAGCAGCAGCTAATAGTAGATGAAAAAGAAATTTAATCTATGTTACAGAAAACCATCAGGGAAAATCTATTCATTCCTTCCTGCTGAAGATGTTGCAGGAATGCTTGCTAATTACAGTGCAGTGTGGGGCATAGCCAGCATACCCATGCCTACATGTTGCCTATGGGTACCTGCCCATCACATTCTGCCTGTCTTGGAAGCAAACACAACTGCTCATAGATACGGTGATCTAAGCACTCATCTGCTTAGCTAACCCCTGTGAGCATTGGGGACATCCTCTTCTGACCCCAACAAGTGAAGTAACTAGTCCACGACCAGTAACCTGTGAGAAATAAAAGTCAGCCAGATGTGTGTCACTGAACTTCACTTTCTGAATGTGGACGAAAGGGATAACAGAATTTGAGTTGGAAATGGGAGAGGATGGTGGGAGAGAGTTAATTTAACACAATATTTGCATTGGCACGGTAATTATTCTCTTACTATGAGTGTGTGAGCCACAGTCATTTTTCATGCTGTGGCACTTTGCAGGAATATGCAAAAATATTCTCCTCCCAAACTCTTTTCGTGGTGTTCATTATAAAGTTATATTTGATCAAAACAAATACAGAGATGAAAACTCATCTCATTGGTGTCACTGCATAGGCACTGTTGGCCATACAAAAAATCTGACTCCTGGGACAGGCTGCCTGGATGCACATCCCTTCCACAGCTCAGCCCACTCCTGTGTTCCAAAGTAGCGCGGTGGCCCATTTATTATTTGTCTTGTTTATCAGCACTCATCAATCATCCCTGGCAGTAAAAAACCAGTACACAGCATAGTGTTCAAAGAACATGCTTTACCAGACTGCTGGAGTTGTATGTGGTCTATGCCCCAACATGTTTACAGTGCCTTGTTAATGTGCATAGAAAGATGACATGTGTCTCCATGCTGGCTGTTATTAAGTTTATTTCCTATCCTGCTTGCGATGTCACTGGTGGCTCAGGAACTGTTCAGGTAGGAACATTTGGGGACCTAATATATGCTTATAAATGTCTGGGGACCTAATATATGCTTATAAATATCTCAAGGGTAGGTGTCAGGAGGATGGGGCCAGACTCTTTTCAGTAGTGCCCAGCGACAGGACAAGTGGCAATGGGGACAAATTGAAGCACAGGAAGTTCCGTCTGAACATGAGGAAGAACTTCTTCCCTTTGAGGGTGACAGAGCACTGGAACAGGCTGCCCAGGGAGGTTGTGGAGTCTCCTTCTCTGGAGATATTCAAGACCCGCCTGGACAAGGTCCTGTACAGCCTGCTGTAGGTGACCCTGCTTCAGCAGGAGAGTTGGACTAGATGACCCACAGAGGTCCCTTCCAATCCCTACCATTCTGTGATTCTGTGATTCTGTGAAACATCTATGGATTTTACTTTTCCAGTCCCACTAAGTATTTCATCAAATTGTTTGATCGATTTCCCACTCCTGTCTGGTTCTTGCTCCTGGATGCTTTGTTGTCTTCCACTGAAGGAGGAAGGAAATTACCTGGTTAAAGAAGGAAAAGAAGAATACCATTGCTAGATTTCCACTGCCACTAGCAGCAGCAGTGTGTTATAGAGCTGCATATATCTGAACCACATTTATGAAAATAGAGAAATCCATATTTAACACAGAATAAAGCTCCTCCACAATGTAACCTGCCCTTCAAGAGAGATACTTCACATTCTGGTTACTATGAAGAAAAGCAAAAATGAATGAATAGTCCATAACTAGATTTCTGAGGTAAAGCTTACAAGGAGACAGTACCCTTCAGTCATATACAAGAGTGCCTTAATATCTGAGACAATGCATTCTACCTTGCTTTTTATATACTTAGCTCAACTAAAGCTTTAATTTAGCCTTCTCTATTTTAGTGACAACAAAACCAAGCACAGTGCCTATTTAAGAAGATACAAAAGCTTAGAAAATATGGACACCGTTATTATCAGCTTTGTCTGTTCATTGAAACTATTAATATTTTTGTTTTCGTTGTTTCTGGTTTTAGGAGTCACCACCAACACACATATTTCTTTATATTACTAGCCTCATAGCAGAGCAATTATCTGCCTGAATTTAATGTTTCCATAGCCTGTCCCAATCATAGCATGTATCCTTAGAAGTACAGACTCTATGGACTGACCTTCAGCTACAAAGCTGATAAAAAGCAGCCTCATATTAGATTGCGCTCTACCTGGAGAGAGCCCCATTCCAACAATCCCACTGTTTTTAAAAGCACAGGTTTAGAGAACCAAAGTGACATCACCTTGACAACCACCCAAACCATCCCCTGTGGACCTGTTCTTCAGTCATTTCCTCTCATAAGTGTTGAGTTGGTCAGATTTCTGCAGCAGATGTTCTAATAGGCTGTGCCTATGCTAGTTCCTCTCTTTAGCTGGAATAAACAACACATAATACAGAAGTGATTGTTATGGTGGATTAGATGGATGGATTATGATGGATTAGAAAAAGATAATTTGGTATAAACTGGGATCCAGATTTTGTATCCTCTCCCTTTGCCTCCTCTCCCATAAAACCATGAATATCTGGAAAAAGGGAGTGTAAAAAGATCTATTTGTGTCTGTTCCCAAGCTTAAATTCTGGCTGCCCAAACAGTGTCTATCCGTGGCAGGCCTTTGTCGTCTTGTTTGCTTCTTTGCTAAACCAGTAGCAGAGAACACATATCACCCTGTGATCCTCCCGTAAGTAGCCCCATAAATGGTCTTGACCGCTCTGCTTTGCTGTTTTGGCTCTTTCACTCTAAATGATGGTACAAGCAGTCACACTGCGAGTGCACATCTTAGCATTTTGCTGTATATGGGACTGGCATCCTTGCAAGTAGCCTGCTGCCCTGCAACCACAATCCCCTTTAGTTTAATCATCATGCACAGATGTTCAGTGTCTATGTATCTATCAGAGGTTGCTGGTAGGTCGATCACACTAGGGCTCTCAAACATCAGTTAATTGTAATCGTTGATTTTCCTGACTCCCCAGGGAACTTCAAGAAACATTTGCCTTACATGTACTTGTCAGGTACACCATTTCACCTGAGTTTTATGCTGAAATTTCTCCGATCTCCTTCAGCCTGTCTTACACTCTGTCGGTGCTTGGAAGTGCACAAAGCAAAAGGATATTTAATTTTTCTTCAACCGGTTTCCATTATGTTCATAACACATTTGTACACAATAATCAATTCAGTGTGGAGGCAGTCAGATTCAGTTTGTTTTCTTTTTAATTTTTTTTTCCTTTTGTTTCTGTTCATAATAAGCTTGTCTTTGGCTCACAATCTCTTTATTTCCTGACATTCTGGGATGATATACAAAAGGCAGGAATCACAGCACATGTAACAAAAATGGCAAAAGTGAAGGAAGCCTGTATGTTTCTGCTCTTGCTTCACTTATTCCCTTTCTTAACACTCTCCCTAATATCTACCTCCTCTAGCCTACAAACAGTTCTTGAACTTAACCTCTTTTAGAAAATTCTTTGCCCTAATCCATCAGTGCCTTACAAAGTACTTGATTCAGTATCTTAATTTCTAAAATTGGCTTAATTCTTCTCTGGTCAATCCAAACTAACTCCAGAAAGACAGCCAAAAAAGAGCTACTTCTGTGCTCCAACTTATCCATTTAACATTTCGTAACCACTTTACTCATGTCTTGTTTACTCTGTCATTGAAGATCTGGACAATGTCATAAACTTCAGTTTCTTCTGTTTCTCCTTTTTATCTCATCCACTGCTGTAATTCTTATGAGCCTGTCTTTAGGTTAAATACTTCACTGATACAAAGAGCTGTCATACAAACAATTTTCAAACTTCTTACTTTCCCTTTCTGAGCACTGTGTAATCTCACAGCACTTACACACCCTTTTTTCTTTGTTTTTCCTTCGCCTCCCACTCCACTACCTTCAGTCTTTGACTGTCAGCTTTGACCTGAAAGTTTTGGCTGTCAGGGCAGAGAAAATAGAATACACTCTCTTGCACAGGGAGGTAGAGTAGAAAGAAAAGCACGAGGTTGTATTTCTACTGAAAGTATTGTTTCCAACCAAGCAGGTTATGAAGTTTTGTATTTAATTGCTTCTTCTATTTTTCATACACCACATTTTCAGATTTTCCTTTACCTCTCCTTTTTCATCTTTAACCTTTCTCAAGCACAGAGTATGAGGTTAGGAAATTCTACTGTGTGTTTTATTGGGATTGAGTTAAAAAAATAATAAAGTTAATGTCAAAGCAGTCCTTCTACCGAACTCTGGTTTTATTCACAGAATGATAGTCTCTTGTAAACTGGGTTTCAATACTTTTTTTCTGTAAAATAAATAGCTCATCTTCAAGTCAAGCCTGGAAAAACTTAGTTTTCTTGTTCTTTTGACACACTAGGGTACAGAGAAAAGTTGGCAGATTCCCAATGAGTGTAGCTGCTACAGAATTCTCTTTGTAATTTATAACACAGGAAACATACCACTCTTAAAGCAAAGCTTTAATCTGTCACTGCTTACAAAGTGATATGTAAGTAGCAGAAGTAATTCTTATTTGTGGGCAACAGTTGGACTCTCCAATCAAAGCAGATCCTACGTCCTTTTAAATTCAGATCAGAGCACTTTTTTCTGTGTTCTGGAATATTAATTATTATTCCTGTGTTGATTTTTCTCCAGTGGAAGGCACATATTCTTGTTGTATTGTTAATATTGAAGAAAAATAAAGAAAAGAATCCAAAAAACATGATACAGTGGGTGAGGTAAGGATAATGAGTTTGTAATTTTATGCTTTCTTTTACAGAAAAGGCTTTGAGGTACTGCAAGATGGACCTATATACACAGTGTGTGAATATACTGCAGTGTACAGACTGTTATAGACAGCTGCAAAACACAATGGTCAAGATAAGCCACAATTACGACCTCAGAGTCATAAGGGGAATTGTGTTGTAGGTGCACTTAAGTAACTAGTCACAAGAAAAATGTGCTGTAGAGCTAGGGACTGATCTTCACAGTCTTATGAGAGTACTCTAAGGACTCACTATTTTTCTTCTGACTATTGACCTTTCACATGCATGTTCTAAGAAGTGCCAATGCCAATGAAATCTCACAACAAATTAAGAAAAAAAAAGATCACTTACAAATAAATAAACTTGTACGAAGCAAAATCTGTCTCCACTTTTAAAAGACTATTTATGACAGTTTAGTGAAATATCTAGTTCAACATATTTCTGTCCTCATAACCAGTTAGCTCCTCTAAGTGCTTCTAAGAACATAAATGTGGAATAAAAATCCAAATAATTACCATATTTTTTTTTCCATGGCCATCTTAACTATGGTAAATTTAAATTTAAATTGATTTTAACATTTAAGCAACAGGATACCGCTACAGTGAAAGACAAATTTGTATGCATGTTAGGAACATATTTTTTTAAGAGCAAGCACACAGGCCTTCCTAAATTATTTCTAAATAATTTCATATATAGAACTTCTCAAGGAAAACTAAAGAAATGTTGTAAAATTTTCTTTCCATATTAAGCTTCATGACTTTGTCCTGCAATGCTTTTATTCAGATCCTTAGGACATTTTTTTTTTCAAGCCACCATATTTTGTGGAAAAAACCAGCTCATCTAGGTCCATTCGAATTGACTTGTCTCTGTCCTTCTTTCTAACTTGGAAGTACATCTTAATTTCTTTTCTGGTAACATTAATTTTAAAGAAAATATTAACTCTTTTGATTTTAGTGATTTTTTTTATTATTTTATCCAAAGTAGCTAGCCCAAAATTGTACATGAATTCTTTACATGTTGCTGAATTATACTTGACAAAGTACACGTTTCTTTTATGGTACTTAACAGTGAAGTTAGTCTTAGATGAACTTCTCTGTAGTGGTCAAGAGATTAAAGGGCAAAGCATTTTCTACTAAAGTTTGATCTTCTCCCCCCCCCAACCAGTACTACCTGATTTATTCATCTGTACTTGCCTTAAATAGATTTAAGATGGAACTCACCTAGAATAACTGTGCTCAGAACAATTTGGAATTCTTTCAGTGTGGATATTAACCAGTTTTCTCCACTTAATATGCTGCATATGTAACAAGGAAAATGCAGACTGCACTCACCTCTGACTCATATTTGCACATGCCCTTTATTAGTATATATAATGCAAGGTGGCTTTAACAGCTAATGTTCTCAGAGAACTGAAAACCTTATATTTGATGGATAAGTTCTTATTTGTAAATAATTCCTTCAGTATTCAGAAGAAAAAATGTGGACAAGGGTTACAGCAACTTGTTTGTTTATGTAATGGGTTTGCATATACATTATGTGTAATTTTGGAGTGAAATATGAATGGGCAATCACTGTTTCATGCTGAGGAAATGACCACCAATGGAGCTCATGTCAAGATATTCCTGCCATACCTTAATATTAAAGCTATAGTAAATAGTTCTAAGCACTTTGACAAATACAGTGTAGAAGTATGCATATGTATGTATATTTTTTACTATAAATAGAACTATTTAGTATGCATTTAATTGTAATTAAACCCTCACATCTAGAAACAGATAGCTTTACATGCCCTTGCATCTCACTATGACATTACATTTTTAAAAAATCATACATTTTATTTTTAGAGATAAAGCAAAGACATCAGTTTTCCCCAAACATGACTATATTTGATGTCACGACTTATTTTATATTCACCACGAAATACATACATGAATTTCATGGGTAAAACAGAGTGCATGTTACAAGTTACATGAAGAACTTAAGCACAACTTGTCTTCACACAAATTAAGGCTATCATCTCAGCAATTTTACTTTGTGAGCTCAAAGTCAAATTTGCCTGTTTTGGTGATTTTACTTTGGGCACCAGAATTAGCTGCAGTAAAATAGGGCAATTTGTGGGAAAACTAACATATGCATACATAATACTACAATGTATGTTTTGTCCTGGGCGTGAAAGAAAAGGAGAATGCTATCCGGCATTTCTAAAACGTGAAAGATACACAAATATTGAGTGTACAACTACATTACATGAATAGAAAGATAGCAAGATGATCAGCTAAAAAATAAATGCAGTGTTTCAAAGTTAGGTTAAAGGCAGTCACTGCAGAAGACAGCCCTTTTTCACAATTTCTGACCATGGATGGAATTTGCGTTGGATCTAAAGATCATTGTTTTCTGTTCCAGATGCAAGACAAGACTTCTTTAACCTGACTTCTCTAATACAAGAAAAACAAACAAACAAACAAACAAACATACCTACCTCCAAAAATGTCATGTGCATACAGTTTATTCCTGACACAGAAAGAGGATGCAAACCATCCATGACTATGTTAAGCACATTGGTTAATGTAAGTCTGGAAGATCCTTTGATGTTACAGTGTTAAAGGAGGTATAAGAAATCTCATAGGAAGTAATTTCTTGATCATTAAGATGTGGTCCTTTCTTCTATGATTTTACCCATAATACTTTCGACTCATTTATAACGTTAAAAAGTACAAGAAGCTTCATAGCACATTTCATGAATTAAAAGTACACCTTACCTATGATTTATAATACACTACACAAAGCTGAATTCAGTCATCTGAGCTTTCTT
The DNA here is from genome assembly GCF_030867145.1 of Opisthocomus hoazin. Lineage (NCBI taxonomy): Eukaryota > Metazoa > Chordata > Aves > Opisthocomiformes > Opisthocomidae > Opisthocomus > Opisthocomus hoazin. Next base: position 112,345,963 of record NC_134414.1, on the reverse strand, counting down.
AGAGTTCCAGAGGCACTGCACAGACACATTTTACAAAACCCTCCATTTCTTCAACAATGACAAAGTTCTTTACCTGCTAAAGTGAGAGTGGAGAACATGATATTGCCTCCATCTCGTTGTCCTGAGCATCCTGCATCCTTGATACAGGTAGTACTTTATTTTTTATTATAGTCATGCCTTTTTGAAAAAAGATTAGCCTATCAATTTTCACTATGTTTTCCCAATCAATACTTTACCTGTCTTTTAACTGAAATGACTTAATAATTGTATTCCTTAGGTGGGATTCATATCTGTAAGAGAAAGTATATTGGTGCATCCCATTCTAAATTTCTCACTGCTTGTTGCAGCTTTACTCAGAATCTCAATAGTGCAACAAATTTAAAGAGGGTTTAGTTCATTTTTCTACTTGAAGTTTGGAAAAAGATTGGTTTGAAGTTTGGATTTTAGCATTGATGGACCAACAGAAATCTCAGCCTTCTGCATGATAAGTTTCCATTTCAAGAAACACCTGCGCTAATGAAGTTGTGAGAGTTTTGCTATTGAATCCAAAGTTGGAAGGATTTGAAAGTAAAAGGACATGAAATATTAGCCGTAAGTTCTTTCTACTGGAAATATGATCTTGATTTTTTACTGTAAGTCTTCCTGAATAGCATGGGAGCTATATCTGTGAATTATAAAATCTAGCTATTATGAAGTCATTAATTTTAATCCCCCCTAGAAAGGAGTGGTTACTCTAAAGTTAAATCACTGAGCCAAGCTTTTGATTTGGTAAAATTAAAGCTCCAATAAATATCTCTCTTGTGGTTTAACCTTACTTTAAATAAATTTAATTCAGACTGATTATATTCTGATAATAAGTAATACACATGAACTGGGGTAGGACATGAAGTACAAAACAAAACCACTGACATGAAGATGGCATATCTAGTCTTATATCTCTGGCTTGCTATTATACACAAATACTAGAACATGTAAATTTGAAAAAAAAAGAGACAGGGGAGCAGCTAGAACTTCTGTCATTCTTGTATAGATGACAGACATATATTTTCTTTCATGAAACAGACATTTTTTTCCGACTGAAGACGAGACAACATTGGAAAGGCTAAATTCAGTGAGTAGGCTTGCGGGTCAGTGAATGCAGCCCCTCTTTGTGCTGCCCAAAATGCAGCAAACACACATAAAGGCTTCTGTTCCTATCTTTCTAGTGAGGTAAGACAGCCAGACCTTCTGTTTCTAAACAGCTTTTAGTACAGAATCCACATAATAACCTGGGTAGCATTATAAATACTTAAAGGAAAGGCTCCAAGGGTGAAGGATGTTGGAGGGGAATCCGTGGGCAGTACTGTTTACCTCTGCAAGCCAGGTCTTCTGCTCCGCAGCTGCAGGATGTAGTGCATCACCTGTTGTCCCTGCAGTGCCAGACCCTCACCCAGATCCCAGGCTTAGTCCAGCAGCTTCATAACCCTATCCCATGCCAGAAGGTTGAGACAATGGGAGAACAAGTCCAGGCTTCTCTGTCTTGGATTCAAATTCCTCTGCAGTACTCATCAAAGTTTCTGATCATCACTCCAGAACATCTACTCCGTGTCTTAGATTCTCATCTTCCGCACCTATGGCTTGGCCCACTGGTCTGCAGTCAGGAAACACCACTCAGTAACCCCAAATTTATTCCTTAACTCTGGGAAAGATTGCAACTGTTCCTACCATCTTCTATTGCACTGTTCAGGAAAGAAGTTTATCTACCTTACTCCTAATGCTTTGGGAAACTTTCAGAGACTGGAAAGTCTGTTTGGGCTTGCAGAATGAAAGAAAAAGAGAGAAGAGGTAATCAGGCTTGCTTCCTCCATTTTCTCCTAATATTAAAACACAGTATTACATTCAGGCAGTTTTTAAATGCTTTTCTTCCCAGCTGTGCTCCAGTCAGTTGACTTGTTACCCCCTTGGCATCTCCCCCCTGTGCCGTGTTCTCAGTATTCTTTCGGAATGATCCCGTAAAGATAAAAAAAGTTACAAACAAGGGTATTGTTTCTTGTTAGTTTCCCAAGTCATATAATCATAGAATCATTAAATAGCCCACGTTGGAATAGACCTCCAAAGGTCATTTTTTCCAAACTTTTTTGGGAAAGGGAGCCTAGATGAGATTGTCTAGCACTCTGTCCAGTCACATCTTGGAAACCTCCAGTGATGGGGACAGTATCAGATCCTTGGGGAGTTTGTTCTAGTGAATGATTACCCTCACTGTAAAAACCTTCCTTCTTATATCATAGTGAAACCTCTTCTGGTGCAACTTGTACACATAGCACCTTGTCCTCTCCATGAGGGTCCTTGTGAAGAGAGACCCTCCATTCTCTGTGTAGCCTGTCTTTAAGTACTGGAAAACTTGACAATGTTCCTCTGATCCTTCGCTTCTCCAGGTTGAAAAAACTGAATGCTTTCAGTCTTTCTTCATGGGGCATGTTCTCCAGCACTTTGATCATCTTCATGGCTCTTCTTTGGACCCTCTCAGGTCTGTCCTTGTCTTTCTTGAATTGCAGGAACCAGAACTTGACACAGTGCTGCACGTGCGGCCTGACAAGTACTGGGTAGAGCTGGATGATTAAATCTCTATCTCTGCTAGACACCGCCCTGCAGATGCAGCCAAGGATCCCATTTGCCTTCATTGTGGTAGCAATGCACTGCTGAGCCAGCTTGTTGTCCACCAGGACCTGCAGGCCCCTTTCTGCAAGGTCACACTGTAACAGGTACAAAAAGCTGCCATGGTACTTCAGAAAGATAAATAAAATTAGTTTCAGTTCAGTATTTTTCATTGATAAACTAGTGAGAAACTCCTTAAACTATCTGCTAAGGTCCAAAGGAAGGTTAATTCACTGGTATTCTTATGTAGTACAACCTTTCTAATTCAAATTTATTATCTGAAGTTTGATTGGAGACTAAGGAACATTGAAAGTATTCTACATAAAAGCAATATTTCAATTTTTCTAAATTTACACAAGATGGAAGACGCTTTATTCATTTAAAACATTCATTCAAAGTTTTGCATTGATTTTCTAAATTATTATCTCTACATATATTGGTATTCCCTGAAGTCTTACCAAAAGAAAACTTATAAAATTACTCTGCTACTAAATCTTTGTCAAGAACTGAACATCTGTGTTGTCAGTGTGAGAAACTAGGAAAACTATAGCTCAGGAAAATGTTAATAGGAAATTCCTATTTCAAAGTTAATAGGAAAACAATTCCACAGAAATCTGATTTTCAACAGTGAGCTGAGTGGTTGTCTATTCTGATTAGCTTTATAAACACCATCCATAATGCATATATTCTATATTTAACTCTATTTTGGAACTGAATGTAATTCTAACTCTACTTCTGAAATATTGTTATATTTCATTTTCCACAGAGAATTAAAAAATTTATTTCAGTCAATAAAGATAAATGTAAATATTACCTCTCAAACATCTGCAAGTTGTTTGCTTCCTGCCCTATTTAAAATCCATAAGTCCAGAAAACCTACACTGGAAAATGCTATTAGAGATCCACTACAAAATACCCTCCAACCATATCACATACAACTAGAATATCTCCACACTGGACTGAGGTCAATGTGTTCCAGAAACAACACTTCTATATTTTAATTTCAATATAAAGCATTCAATGCTCCTAGCAGGTAAAAACAAAACCAAATCAAAACCAAACCAAAATTGTTATACTCTTTCTTTAATTTTTTTACTCCTTGATACATTTGCACAGTTTTAACTTAAACTGGAACAACAGATTTGTGATCAGATGCCAGTGACCCAAGACAGCACTTAATTTGGCAACATTAGCAGTAATACACAGAAATTGTTTTCACAGGGCTGAAGTGTTCCTATTTCTCTGCGGAAGTGAGATAAATTCTGATTTCAGTTAGAGAATTGAAGTATTTCTTCATCAAAAGAGGAAAAGCAAAAATATCTTAGTGGAAAGATGAATTACAGCTACAGTACTCAAAGTAGGAAAGGCAATCTGAAATGAAGAATTGTAACTGCCGAACCGAGTTGCTTTAGACACGTACATTTGTGGGGGTTTATACCTTATGCAAATTAATTAAATAGATTCATAGCATTGCACTGACCAAAATATAAAATCTAGAATTTGAAATATGTTTTTGACTTTAGTACAATTGCCTATGAAAAGCTTTTTAGTAGTAGCTTATTTTCTCAGCCATTTAAACTACAATGTGTACAAATCCATGCTGTCCCATTGACACTATCACTAGGGAATGTGTTCTGGTACTACCCGAAGACAATTCAGAAACAGTTTTCCTAAATTTTGTGCAGCAGTATTATCATTAAAATTATTATCAGTGAAACCAAAATATGCTTGTGTAAAATTACTGCAATTAACTGCAGTAATTGTAATTTGAATGATATCTTTTACTTTTATATGTTACACTGAATTCACTATGGTTTGCTGAGGTTATCAGACAATTATTTTTCAATTATCATGTTACAAGTACATTTAAAGGTCTAGACAAAGATAGTATATCTGAGTACCTATACCTGAGTACAGGTATTGAACACACACAACAAAATACTTTCTGCAGCAAGGAAATTACAGACTCTGAAGGAAAGAGAGAGAAAGGGAACAGAGAGACAACAATGGAAGAAAAAGTGATCAAATGCTCATAGTGTGGGAGATGCAAGAATAACATCAGGTCTCCATCACCAGACTCTTATAATTTTGCTCCTGTCAAAAAATTAACTGTGAACTGCAATCTGCAAAACCATGTCCATCTTGCTCATACATACAAGCATATACATTTAGGAAACAGAATACTATTTACACACTTATTTAAACTTTCAGTAGTGAAGACTTTTTATTACCCATCTTTATACTTAACATAGCTTTCTTCTTTTTATCACAGCCAATCCTTAACTTTCTGAAAGACATATTTGGTGACAGAAACATGAGATCTCTTTGCCTCCTAATGATCTGTTCTCTGTACCTTGAAAAAAACCTCACTTATGTCAGAATTGTCAAGGTTCCTCATAGTATTCTTTGATCATAATGTGACACTCAATAAGCTATATAACTATACTCCAATCATGCTCCTCTTTGAGAGACCCCTGCAGCAATTAATCCTTTCAGTTATCATAAAAATAAAAATCTGACTCTTTCTCTCACCTAACACTCCACTGCGAGCAGTGATAATGAAAATAAGACTTCCCATCTTTAGAAAATTCTGGTATTTTGAATAATGTTTCATAGAAGAAAAAAATCTAGACAATATCTCAGGCTTTCATATTGTGTAAAACACTTCAGTAACAGAACATATTTCAAAGGGAAATTGTGTCAGATCACTTTCAGAGACCTAAGCTATGGGTTGGGGCTTTTTCTACAAAATAAACATCTAGAAAAAATCATCCATTGTTTTGGTTATTGAAGGACATACAGATTTCATACAGATTTATGTCAAGCACCAAGACTTTATTCCTTTTCTTCTGGTGTAACTATGTCATATGCATAACAATGATTTATTATGCAGTGTTTTAGAACACTTAAAACATTTTTTTAGCTTTGAAAAAATCCTTATGGATTTATAGGCACTAACTGTGACAGCACAGGTCAGGTTTATCTTCATCTGTTTCATAAACCGATAGGTTTATTTTACTCATAAAATAAGTTTCCACATTGGCACAAAGACAGCAAAATCAATATTCCTGAAAACCTTTTCTCGTTTCCAGATGATGCTGGTAATCTTGCCATTGCATTTCCACACATAAGTCTCAGTAATGTTGTTTTAAGTCTCCCCTATTGTACAACAGATATGAAATAAGTTGTTGGAAATGGAGTCCATTCCACTCCACAATAGCTAACCCAGCCCAGAGATCTGTTAATTTCTTTCTTCTTCCTTCATGGAGACACTTCTTCACATTGTCTATGTTTACTGTGTAATTCAGTGATGTCCCGGAAGCAGGGTTTGAGACCAAAGTTCCTGTATCACTTACTTTCCAGGGATTTCAGGGACAGCTAAGCAGGTCTATTCTGGAGCAGAAAACTTTACCTGGTGTGTGGGAGCCCATCTCAGGCTTCAGAAACCCCCTGCATCCATGGGTCTTGCTGGCCACCTTCATGCAGTACAAGTACCCTTACACTAGTGAGACACACTGGAAAGACAAGTGTCCATTCCACTGCCTAATAAGAGGGCAGGTGACACCTGTGGACAAGCTTATGTGAGCAACGTGGACCTCATAATCCTGGGCACTGCTCATGGGAGTGTTCCCTAGAAATCACTTCAGTGAGAACTGGCATAGATAATGCTATCAATAAAAATATTTCTCTATAACCGCGTTGAAAGAATGTTCAGTTCTGAAGCAAAATTTTCAGAAAATCAAATAATATTTAGGAGTGCATATATTTTCAGTGAGTGATAGTTTTAAATTTCTTATGTTGTCACATATGAGCATTAATTTCTCATTGCCCAAAAACCTAGCTTTGAAACAAATGTAACTGTAGAAAGACAATCTATTTAACAAATATCTGCACAACAGTTGTTATAATAGCTGTTTTTCGCCTCAGTCTTCACTGGAAACCTCTCTCCTCACTTCTCCTGAGTCAATGTACCACAAGAAAAAATGTGTAAATATGGCACTTCAGGAATGTTTTAGCAGGCATGGTGGTATTGGGTTGACTGTTGGACTTGATGAACTTTGAGGATTTTTCCAACCTTATTGATTCTTAATAATGATTCTAAGATGGGGAACAGGGGTGCAAAGCTCCCTCCATTGTAAAAGAATATGAGGTTCGTGAGAAACTGAGGAACATGAACATACGTAATTCTACAGGACCTGACAAAGTGCATCCCAGAGTCCTGAGGGAATTGGCTGATATAGTTGCCAGGCCACTCTCCGTAATATGTGAAAGGTCATGGCAGTCAGGCGAAGTCCCTGGTGACTAGAAGCAGGGAAACTTTTTGCCCATTTTTAAAAAGGGTAGAAAAGACGACCCTGGGAACTACTGATCTGTCAGTCTCACCTCTGTGCCTGGGAAGATTATGGAACTCATCCTCCTAGAAGCTATGCTAAGGCACATGGAGCACAGGAAGTAGATTCGAGGCAGCCAGAATGGCTTCTTCAAGGGCAAGTCCTGCCTGACCAACCTAGGGGCTTTCTATGGTGGAGTGACTGCATCAGTGGACAACGGAAAAGCAATTGATGTGATCTATCTGGACTTCTGTAAAGCCTTTGACATGGTCCACCACAACATTCTTCTCCCTAAATTGGGGAGATATGGATTTGAAGGGTGGACTGTTTGGTGGATGAGGAATTGGTTGGAAGGTCACAGCAAGAGGGTAGTGGTCAACTGCTCAATGTCCAAATGGATGCCAGCAACAAGTGGTGTCCCTCAGGGGTCCGCACTGGGACCGATGTTCTTTAATATTTTCATCAATTATACAGAGAGCGAAATCAGGTGCACCCTCAGCAAGTTTGTAGATGACGTATAGCTGAGTGGTGCAGCTGACATGCCAAAAGGATGAGATGTCATCCAGAGGGACCTGGACAAGCTCGAGAAATGGGCCTGCGTGAAACTCATAAGGTTTAACAAGGCCAAGTGCAAGGTCCTGCATCTGGGTCGGGCAACCCCCGCTATCTATACAGGCTGGGGGATAAGGGAATTGACAGGAGCCCTGAGGATAAGGACTTGGGGGTATTGGTGGATGAAAAGCTGGACATGAGCTAACAATGTGCACTTGCAGCCTAGAAGACCAACAGCATCCCGGGCTGCATCAAGAGAAGTGTGGCCAGCAGGCCGAGGGAGGTCATTCTGCTGCTCTACTTTGCTCAGGTGAGACCTCACCTGGAGTCCTGCCTCCAGCTCTGGAGGCCCCAGCACAGGAAAGACATGGACACGTTGGAAAAGGTCCAGAGGAGGGCAGCAAAGATGATCAGAGGGCTGGAGCACCTCTCCTATGAGGAGAGGTTGAGAGAGTTGGGGCTGTTCAGCGTGGAGAAGAGAAGGCTCTGGGGAGATCTTATTGAGGCCTTTCAGTACATAAAGTGGGCCTATAGGAAAGATGGGGACAATTTTTTTTAGCAAGGGCTGCTGTGGCAGGACAAGGGGTAATGGCTTTAAACTAAGGATGGGTAGATCTAGACTAGATAAAAGGAAGAAATTTTTTACCATGAGGGTGGTGAAACACTAGAACAGGTTGCCCAGAGGGGTAGTGGAAGTCCCATCCCTAGAAACATTGCAGGTCAGGTTGGATGGGACTCCGAGCAACCTGTTCTAGTTGAAGATGTCTCCGCTCACCGCAGGGGAGTTGGGCTATCTGACCTCTAAAGGTCCCTTCCAACACAAACCATTCTATGATTCTATGATTCTATGAATATGTTCCTTGAAAATCCAATATGAGAACATCTTTTTAATGTATAGTATTTACTCAGAAAGCTGAAATGTCATGATCTTTCTAGTTACAGATGCAAATTTTTATAGGTTTGGGGATTTAACTTCTTTTACGTATTGCTTTTCATATATTTTAAACTGATCAAGAGAGAAATGGAAAATTTTAGACCTACTTAATACTATGAATATTCCCAGTGGATTCCCACTATGCTATTTAGCACAGATGTTTCTATAATTGTGATATATCAAGAGATTTTTTGTGTTAAATTGGCCTCAAAATGTCTCTTTTTTTTCCTGTGGAGAGGTAGATACAATCTGGCCCAAGGGGGAAGGCATTCGGGAAAGTACGCATTCTGTTTTAAACACTGGCTTTTTCCATCATATTTATCTAGCTCCTCAGCTACCTTAATCTATCAGGATAGGGATTTGTGTATTGGAAATCATATATATGAATCTCATATACATACTTACATAGATACACACATAGAAACACGGATTATTTCCAGAGCAGAAGCAATCAACAAAAGCATCCTTGATTTTAATGGCTCTGCCACTTCAATCAGGAGTATTCATCATCAGTGTGCCTGGGGCTTTAGAGAAGGCAACAATAACAGCACACAGAAGTCTCGTTGTAGTTCTGTTTTGGAAGAACAAATACCTGTTATAGCTTGTATGATAAACAGGGTAACCATAGAAGTACACTTGGGACTTTACCAAAATACAAGGAATACATGACAAGCCGCCTACATTTACACTTAATCTGTAGAGATAATAGCAAGTGGTTTAGTCAGGCTAAAACACACAGTTTTGGACAAGCTTACAAACTTTATCACACTTTATCCCTTCACTTCTTTTTTACTGAAATGCAATCAGTTTTATAAATTATTTGTAGATTTAAATGTCTGAATTATGGCAGCAACTCAATAAAACTTAAAGTATTGCTGTCATTCTGTTTACTGGACTGATCTTCACAGTTAACTGTAGCATGAACACTGAGGCAGTACTGTATGCTTGCAATACTGAACAAAAGATATTCCTATCAGTTTTAATATAGACCCTGTTTGTAAAGAAGATGATATCAAAAATGTAGGAAAAATATTCTTCCTGAATTTTGGCCATGTTCACAGTGTGGTAGGCATGGATCAAATATACTCTGTGTGGTTTGTTGTCTAAACAAGACACACAAAATGTAAATGAAAAATATAGGCAAGGATAGAGTGGAGTAGGCAATGAACAGCATCACAGAATCATAGAATCATTAAGACTGGAAAAGACCTCTAAGATCATCAAGTCCAACCATCTACCAATCACCCCCATGCCTTCAAAACCATGTGCTCAAGTGCCATATCTACATAGTTTTTTAACACCTCCGTGGAAGGTGACACCACTTTCTTGGGCAGGCTGTTTCAGTGCTTCACAACTCTTTCAGTAGTGAAATTTTTCTTAATATCCAATCTAAACCTCTCCTAATGCAACTTGAGGCCATGTGCTTTTAATAATGCTTTTCCATCTCTTGCTGCCTTCATGACACTGCTGGGTGGGTGATGGTGTATCTCAGTGGTGGGATGGGACCTGACCATGGCAGGATGTCTGTTCCTGCTGTGCTGGTATGAGTGCATTTCTTGGAAGGAGATGTTTCTGAATTATGATGAAGGGGGTACAGGATGCTCATTCTTCCTGTGTCTGCCTCAGCTGTGGCTCCAGCTCTTAGAGCCACTTGTCTGTGCAGGCTCATGCCTGAGCCTCAGGTGATCATGCCTCCAGATAAGCCAGAGCCACCAGAGCCCTGGTCTGCACTCATGGCCCTTGTCCCCCATGCAGAAGGCACCTGACTTCCAGAGAGTGATATCCACCTCCCTAGAATTGCCCCAAGGCCATGCACTCAGGCTCCCAGGGCTTGGTTTGCCTTGAGCTCCTCATGACACAAGAAGCATTGGGCAGCCATGAACAGCAAAGGCCACTGGATGTGATCAGCCAAATATCTGTCCAGATCCCACGTGCCATCAGTTGTCTTCTGCTTCTACCTCCTTCTCCACTTTTTATTGTGCATAATAGAATCACAGATCATAGAATGGTTTGTGTTGGAAGGGACCTTTAGAAGTCAGATAGCCCAACTCCCCTGCGGTGAGCGGAGACATCTTCAACTAGAACAGGTTGCTCAGAGCCCCATCCAACCTGACCTGCAATGTTTCTAGGGATGGGACCTCCACTACCCCTCTGGGCAACCTGTTCTAGTGTTTCACCACCCTCATGGTAAAAAATTTCTTCCTTTTATCTAGTCTAGATCTACCCACCCTTAGTTTAAAGCCATTACCCCTTGTCCTGCCACAACAGGCCTTGCTAAAAAAAATTGTCCCCATCTTTCCTATAGGCCCACTTTATGTACTGAAAGGCCTCAATAAGATCTCCCCAGAGCCTTCTCTTCTCCACGCTGAACAGCCCCAACTCTCTCAACCTCTCCTCATAGGAGAGGTGCTCCAGCCCTCTGATCATCTTTGCTGCCCTCCTCTGGACCTTTTCCAACGTGTCCATGTCTTTCCTGTGCTGGGGCCTCCAGAGCTGGAGGCAGGACTCCAGGTGAGGTCTCACCTGAGCAAAGTAGAGCAGCAGAATGACCTCCCTCGGCCTACTGGCCGTGGAAAGGGGATAATATATCCCCTCCATTGGTCCTACACGTAATTCTGTTGTCAAGTAGATTAGTAGGACTGCAGTGAAACTATTTATTGTTTCTTCCAATAATAGTGTATAAAATAACTGAAAAAAAAAATATATTTAAGAGCAAATTCTTCCCTTCTTTTTCCTTGCTGAAACAGTAAGTAAGTGCAAGGAGGGAGGAAACAACGTCATCATTTGAGCCAGAGTCAGCAGCCCTGTGCAACTCCAAAGACAGAAAATTTTTGAGACATAGCTAGTATGCACTAGCTATGCCAAAGACATCTAAGGGCCCACCACTGTTTAATTACCTTGCCCTTTTTCTGAGTTTAGCAAATGTTAGGCATTGGAAAATGTCTGACTCCACACTCATTGAATACATCACCCAAAATCTGTGTGAATTAATAGGAATTTTGCAGTAACCTTTAACAGAAACAGGATTTCAATAAAAATTTGTGCTCAGCAGCAATGCAAAAGTTAAGAAAAATGTCACATTTGTACAGCTACAGGACCTAAGAGAACTTTGACTACAACTAATTTGACAAAGGAGTATTAGTAGAATATGGATTGCCTTAGAAGGAGTCTGATTTTTTGCTCCTTGTGATATTAGTATCTTAGAAATTGCCCTACCTGGCTATTATCAAATTTTTCATTCAGTTTATTTACTTGGCAGAAGTTTTCAGGAACTAATAGACCTGTCTAAGACTAAAAAATAACACAGGCAGGACTCCAGCCTCTCATCTACCACAGGTCAGAGGGATAAAATAGCAGCATCTCCTTGCCAGATGCCATTGAAGATTCACAGTTCTGAGAAACTCAGCTCCGCACTGGAGGTTTGGCAAAAACCTTCAGTACACTCTTCTTGGAGACGTGCTACTGACAGCAGAATAGCCAGTGGAGAGGATTACTACAGAGGAGATTCCTACAGGAAATTAAAGTCTGTTAAAGATTTTGCCGCAAAATATTGGCAATTGCAGCAAAGTAACTTAAAAGTAAGCTTTAAAAGACAGAAAGCAGTCGAGAGGAAATGAGTTTTTAATGTACCAATGTTAGATAGAACCTTACCTCATTTTTTGCTTTCCAGTATGAGTTATTCACCTTTTTGTCATTTGCTTTTTAGGAAATTTTAAACGTAATCTGCATAACCTACAGTAGATAGGAAATAAGAAAGACTGGGTGTTAAATTCTTTAAAAAGTCTGCGCTGAGTAATCCAGGTCAGCAAGTTTCCCACTCTCTCACTAATCTCTCTCTCCCACCAGAGAGAATAGGATTCATATCTCCTCTAGTTGTATCCGATAGATTTTTCCTAACAAAAAAGATCTACAGGATAATTCCTGTTTTTCCTGTCCAAGTGACCAAACAGACTGTAATGAATGGAATTTGCCAACCAGTCATGGCAGTTCTTTCTGTCCCTCTACCAACCAGGTACAACCCCAGCATCTCATGGATGCTGCTCTTACATCTGTGGTTGTTCATATGGTTTCCTAGAGCAGCAGTAGTACTCTGCCCCTTGTCCCTGTCACAACAGACAGTCTCCTGGATTGTCTTTGCTGCGTATATTTTGGATCAGTAGTCAAATATAAACAGCTTTTTGTTCTTCCGCTATCTGGTTTTGATGTTTTTTCCCTCTTCTTTTTCTGTGTCTGCAGAGATTGCTGGAGGATGAAAAAATCAGAAGTAGACATCTACATAAAAAGAAAGAGGGTAATTAAAATCTCCCAATTGGGGAGGTCAAATTGTAAGAAAAATTAAAAAATAAAATCACAAAGAGAAGACAAAATGTTACTAATATTCTTTGTTCTAGTTTTCTGTACAGGTTCAAAGATGATTTGCAATGCAACCCTCAAATAAACTTTGTAACTCTTGCTGATAGTCCAGGGAAAACAATTACATTCTGAGTACAAAAATTTGAGTATCAAGGCTTCAGAGATGTCTGGTTTTGAATCCATAGCATATTAGAAGAGGACAAAAATACACCAAGAGAAATAATACTATGCAGAATATATTCAGATTTATTTGCAAGGTAAGAAACAATGCAACAGAACTAATATTTAGCTTTACGCTGTCTGGAAAATCAGAACTGATTATATTTTCAACTGCGGCTTAAACTCCAGAAAACATTTTACAGCAATAAAGCAGTCAGAACAGATACATAAATATTATAAAAAATCCTGAAAGGAACAGAATATGGGTGAAATTATTACAGACTTTTAGGGAGAAAAACCTCCAACGCCAAAACCCAGAAATCTTCCAAGTAACGCATTCTTTTTCGATGAACAAATTCACTCTCTTAATATGAATTTCATACATCATATAGGCAGGAAAATTTTAATTAAAATGAAGGAGCAGACCCTGTATATTAAATAAAACAGAGTGCTCAAATTCATGGTTTTCGTTTTTGGCTCTAAACCTTGCTGTTTGTAGGTAACTTGAACTGAGACCAACAAACTTCTGTAGACAGTAGACAAAAAATATTCATCTAAGCATTTGTGCAATTTTGGTCTAACATGACTTAACTTGCTTCTTTTGGAAATAAGCATGAAAGAGGAGAGAATTTGCCTATAATCAAGTGCTAGATTGAGTTTAAAGTCTGGAAAAGTAAGCAAAGGTCCAGGATAAATGAGGATTGTGACAGTGTGCTGCTTGCTACACAGGACACAGCTTTGGCCTAGAGACAACATCCAAAGTTAAGAAGTTAGCTTTAATATTCCTATCAATCCACTGATATCCTTTTAGACACTGTCAGGAAAACTACAATTTAGGGTAGACATTGCAAGAAGTTGTCTTTAAGAAGTGGAATGAAAACACTTAACTTGCATGTTCCCTGTTCAGGAACAAATTCAGGCCTGTTTTGGTTTCGGCTGCCGCCGGCAACAAAAGCGCCACGCGGCCGCCCCTCCCCCCGCCGGCGTGCGGAGGAGAATGGAAAGAAAGAGGCAGAAACTGGTGGGTCGGGATAAGGGCAGTTTAACAGAACAGCAAACAGAGGGAAACAGGAACAACAACGATACAGATAAGGAGAAAACACAACCACGAACCGTACAACAGCCGCTCTCCCGAAACCGGACCGGCGCTGCGCCCGCCCAAGCCGTGAGTGCGTTCCCGCCGCGCCGCTCCCCCCCACCCCCGGAACCCAGCGTGACGTCACATGGTATGGAATACCGGGCTCTGTTTGGCCAGGTGGGGTCAGCCCCCACCCCCCGGCTGTGCCCCTTCCTGGAGTCCGGTGAAAATTAACCCTGTTCTGGCCAAACCCAGGACATTATCCACCCCTTATTCCATACCATCTACGTCATGCCCAGGTCCCCCATTGTCCAGTTGATCACCACTTCTCCTGTCTCCAGATATCATTCCTTTAGTCTATGGATCATCACTCTAAAGTGTCCATTGAGTTCATTTAATCCATGACTTCAGGCTCCATCTGTCGTTATGGTCTTCCGTGGCAGGGGAGGTGATGTGTGGTGATGGGCGGTCACTTGCTGCATCCGGAGCTCACGGCTGATGTATCTGGTGCGGCCCGTGGTGTGTAGCCTCTGTATTCCCTCTCCTGAGCAGGGAAACGCTTGCCCCTAATAGCTGAGACACTGGCCCGTACAGGTGGGGAGTAGGACCTACTCTCTTTCATTTGTCGGACCTCCCGGGCCAGTTTCTCCACAGCTGAGACAAGGGAGGAAGAGAGACTTTCCTCATATTGGCGGAGTCTGACAGCCACCTCGTCCACTGTTGGTGCGTCTTTACCTTTCCAGTTTACAACTGCCAGTGAGTTGGCATGCGAGGAGGGTGCACTCCGCACAAACTTCCTCCACATGGATTGTGAGCACTGGAGTTCATCTGGGTCTGTGGGTACCTGCTCATCGTCTGTGTCACAGTAAACCAGCTCCCGCACAGCTAATTCCCTCAAGTACTGAATACCCCTTTCCATATTGGTCCACTTGCCAGGATAGCATACAAAATCGTCACTGAAGGGGTACCTCTCCCTCACGCCTGACAGAAGTCTCCTCCAGAGGCTGAGGACTTGTTCCTTTTTCCCAATGGCCTTGTCAATGCCCCCATCCCTGGCCAGGGATCCCAGCTGCTTGGCTTCCTTGCCCTCTAATTCCAAGCTGCTGGCCCCATTATCCCAGCACCGCAGCAGCCAGGTGGCAATGTGCTCGCCTGGGCGGCGGCTGAAATCTTTCCGCAAGTCTCGCAGCTCGCCCAGGGACAGGGACCGGGTGATGATCTCTGTCTCTATCTCCCGTGATGACCCTGGCTCATCGTCATCCCTCCCAGAGCGATCTGCTCTCTTTGCGTCTTTCTTTAATTTTACGGGGGCGACTGCAACCGGCACAGGTTGGTCATTGGGCTCAGTCACTGTGCCTGCTGCTGGAGCTGCAGCAGCTGCCGTGCCCGCCGGGGGAGCCGGGACCACACCAGTGGCTGCAGCAGCCGTGGTGCCGGTCGGGGGGGCTGTGACTGCCTGCTGGGCTGGAGGGGCTGCAGGGCCGGCTGGGGGGGCAGTGCCAGTCGCAGTGCCTGCTGCTTCGTTTCCCCCCCTTTCCCCTTTAGGGCACTGAACAGTGTTGAACATGGCTCGGTAGGCGTGGGCCAGACCCCAGCACGTTGCTGTGATCTGTGTCTCTCTGGAGTTCCCAGGGTGGCAGCACACTTTTTGCAGATATTTTACTAGTTTGTCCGGATTCTGTACTTGCTCAGGGGTGAGTTTAAAAAACATCGGGGGTGTCCACTGCCCTAGGTACTTGCCCATGCTGTCCCACACACCCAGCCACTCACAGCTATCCGGCCCCGGGGCAGGTCTCTGCACGATGTTCTTAACGACTTGCTTAACCCTAAACAAAACCTGCAACCCATTCAAGAGGCATAACAAAAGGAGAGTGCTGCCCTGAGCATCCCAGGGGTACTCGAAATTCTCAAAAGCAGTTAGGACCAGCCTGAGGGAGAGGGGGGGGGCGAAAGAGTGGGGGAAGGTATCCCCTTCGGCTTTCCCCACAGACTGGGTTTGATTATTAACAAAATCTAAGACATAGGATCCGAGGTACGGAAATGACCGCAGTGCCGCATGCAAATACAAGACTAATTTCATGCACAGTGATGTTATCATATCATAAGTCGATATCGTACAGTACAGCAAAATCATCATCTTAATCCTTTTTCCAGTGATGATGAACAGCATGGCAATGAACACATAGTGCAAGTACGGATTTACATAGCAGAGCCACTTGATCAAAGTCAGAAACATTTTTTTTTTTTTTTCTTTTTTACCGGCGACTACTTAACACAGAAAAATGCGTATAACAAAATTTAAGCAAATCTAAGAAAACAGTTTTAACAGCCGCTGCTCAGCCCTGCCGTTATCCCTGCCCCACGTTGGGCGCCAATTAAATGTTTTGGTTTCGGCTGCCGCCGGCAACAAAAGCGCCACGCGGCCGCCCCTCCCCCCGCCGGCGTGCGGAGGAGAATGGAAAGAAAGAGGCAGAAACTGGTGGGTCGGGATAAGGGCAGTTTAACAGAACAGCAAACAGAGGGAAACAGGAACAACAACGATACAGATAAGGAGAAAACACAACCACGAACCGTACAACAGCCGCTCTCCCGAAACCGGACCGGCGCTGCGCCCGCCCAAGCCGTGAGTGCGTTCCCGCCGCGCCGCTCCCCCCCACCCCCGGAACCCAGCGTGACGTCACATGGTATGGAATACCGGGCTCTGTTTGGCCAGGTGGGGTCAGCCCCCACCCCCCGGCTGTGCCCCTTCCTGGAGTCCGGTGAAAATTAACCCTGTTCTGGCCAAACCCAGGACAAGGCCCCAATTTTGAATCAGACAGGTTTTCCTAGGTCATTTTTTTCAGAATCTTATGTACATAATGAGACTGAAGCCTTCCTACAAACATTTTTTAAAACAAATGAATATTAATAAAATTTTTCTCCAATGTATGTTATTAATAATGTTAAAGTGTAAAAAGCTACAGAAATATGAATGCATAAAGCATAAAATATTTTGGTAAATATTAAAAATAATGCTACATTGGTTGAACTACCTTTAATGCTTAGAAGAACCCCATATGACCCAGTACATGAGTTTCATATATCAACACGATGTACAGGTAAAATCAGGTGGTCCATATTTCAGAGGTTCTGCAGTATTAATTCTGTGGGATATATGTCTTCAAGATATGGAAAATTTATATGAATGTGTCTGCTTATGCAACTCACAAGCCAGTGTGTGGAATCTGTGGATTTTTGTAAAAAAAGTTTGGAAAGCCAGTTTTATTCTTTTTTCAAATTCTTCTACTATTTCCATCCAGAATCATGAAAAAAACTTCAGCCATATGAGTCAACTACATAGTTTTGGAAAGGTCATATTTTCATGGACTGCAGTCTTTCAAAATAAATTGGACTAATACAAATGGAATGGGTGACAGCACTTATTAAGTCCACCGCCTTGGGTGAAATCCAGCCTGTTCTGCCAGCTTGTTTCACAATGGCATCCTTGCTTTCTTGGCACTGATAAAAGTCTTACCTACTGAGGGTGACATGAACTATTTTTTAAATTAGAATGCATTTGATTTTTATGTTACAACAAAAGTTAATCAGAGTATTTCAGTTTCCTTACAATTTAGATGTAATTGCATATCTAAATTGCTGTTCTATTTAGCTGACAGATATTATTCTATAGATTGTATAGATTACTGACATTTCAGTGAAAAACTAAACAAATTTAAACACAGAGTTTATATGCTTGATCAGTATTTTATTTATTTATTTAGTTAGTTAGAAAGAGGGTTGATTGATTTATAGAAACAGGAACTGAAAGTTCAGAAAATTAGTGAAAATGAAGAATAATTAAGACAAGATATTCAATAAACAGATCAGTTTCTATTCGCTACTTTCGGTATTTCTCTTAAATATTGCTTTGTTTTTGAGAAAACAGGGAGAATCTGACAGTATCGAAACACTCTCATTAATAATTTATAGTAGCTGTGGCTTAGACCAGATTTGGTATTTACTCCTGCACGTCTATGGGAAGACCCCATGGAAGGACCAAAATGATTACAGCACTTGCACAAAACTGTGAAAAGCATTACTCCCCAGATGCATGCCTCTAAACAAACAGTTATCAAAGGCTTAAAAAGACTAAGGATCTCAACAAACCTATTGACAGAGCCGTACACAACGCATGGAAGATTGATCAAGAATAAGCATGGAAACACATAGATATGAGCAGGCCACACGGGAAATAGTTATTGTGTGCATGAGTGGATGAAAGGGTCAGGCTGGAAACCTGCCTGGAGCACCTTGATGGCTGTTTGTGACTGAAGACAGTCACGAGGGATGATTGTGTGAGAAAGATAATTCTCTGATTAGGGAGTGTGAGAAGCAGGGAATCATCTTGTTTGGCCTCTTAGACTCGTACCTGTGGGTATAAATTACTTTCTTGACTGTTTTGCAAGGTCGTTCACTTTTCCATTCATTAGTTTGCTTGCTTGTTAGTTCCCTCGCTCACTTGCTCGCTTGCTTGGCTGCAGAATAAAGGAAACTTGCCTTGAGAAAAGAGAAAGTCTGACTGATTTCTTTACCACATTTGGTGATTTCAGTTACTGCATTGGGCTGATTTCTTTACTGCAATCTATTGCAATCCCTGATTGTGATCCAGCAGGCAGGCCTCTGAAAGATTCAGTCTTTTTGGTATTCCAGGCCATGACTCTCCCAGAGAAACAAAATCAATGCTAATTCTCCTGCTGAGGGGGAGAATAGTAATTATCTTATAGAAACAGAAATGTTTCATTCAGACATCTCTAGTTTAATGAAGCATTTCCAAATGCAATGCAGTTTTCTGATAGATTAAGACTGTGAGCTAAATTTCCTCTCTTCCAGGTGATGAAACCATCACGATTCAAAAATCATACTGAATCTGGATGACTCCTCCTGGGTCGGTGAAAGCTGTACTCTTTGTGTCTCAGTTGTATCATTTTGAGAAGGGTATATAGAAAAATGTCTTCAGTCTATTATTTCAGTATTGCTTCGGGAGGTCTTAATGTGAAGCAACTAAAAAAGTCTCTCCCTTACTGTTGTATAAAAGGCCACAAAATTACACCTTTTCCATGACGTATATTAGGGATTTTGGTTCCTTCCTCTCCTCCCAAATGAAATTACTCATGCAACTTCCTCAGAAGCATGTTTGTAGATACTTCTTATTAGAAGAGACCCTGCCATCTTCACCTTGCAAATCTGACAGACAGAATGGCCACTCCTAGCCCTGAACACCCACTGTGTCCATCCTGTCAGCTCCAGGTTACCTGCACTCCGCTGAAGGGCAAGCTCCTGGTTCTTGATAAGCCTGCTACAGCTTTTAGATCTCATTTGATTTCCTCCAACATCCTCCTGTAAAATTGCAAGGAAAGCCCAAATATCCTGCCCAATTGCCATGGTATTGGATCTAGCCTCAAGTTTCTCTCTAGCCTGTTCCTGTAACTGGATAGGTAGACCTTCTCAAATGACTGCTCATGTCTGGATACCATCTCTCCCTGTCACCACTTTCTTCTGCCTTCATATGTTCTGAAGGGCAGAAAATAATATAAGGGAACTTTCAGTCTACACAGTGGGCCCTTTAATCTACAAATCTTAATACTTCTACAAATCTACAATCTCTTAGGAACAAGTGAATTTATTAAAATTATGTCTCACCTTTGGAAACTGGCAGATTGCAATGAACCACAATTTTTCTTAATACTAAGCTTTTAAAATCTGCTGACTTTCCAAGTTCTTCAGTGCCTCCAGGATGACTCTTTCTGCCAAAAATGTGCATGATCAGGACTTGGTGAATATGCTCTGATTATTAATGCAAATGTATTGAAGACAATATTTTTTTTTTAATATCAGTGTTTCAAGAGGGCAAATTTAAATGAGGAATTCAGTGAACTAGTTTGGCACGGAAAATTGGTCAAGTAATTTCTATTTTCACCCCAAAGAGCTTCAGTTACACCTGAAACACATCAAACAACAAAGGTGTCTTCATAGGCAAGTATGAATAGACACATTATTTTCTATACCTAAGAGTAAAATTTGCCAAATGGAAGATATTTATGATCTGGAAATTACACAGGTCAGTTCTGCATCCAAGCAAATAAATGGCACTGAGGAAACAGATGCTTAAATATTCTTCAACACTAACAGTGATATTTATGGTCAACTGAGGACACCAGCAGGGTCAACGGACTTCTGCAGACATCTGTTTGTACAGGCAGACAACAATGATGAAGTGGAAGGAAAAGGGCAGCTGTGGTGGAAAGAGTGAAAGAAGGATGACTGGAAAATATTTTTGAAAAAAAAATTTGAAGAAATGGAAAGAGGCAATCTAGTGCATACATCAGGAAAGACATTACTAACATGGTCTGTAACCTCATTTGTTCAAAACAAGTATTTGTCAAATAGGAAGGAATATGGCTGTTGCTAACAGGCTGCTGCAAAAGCAGAGTGTTTTTAATATTAACTAAGCTAACCACAATTTCAGTCAAAAAGATAAATCTCCACCTCTCATTTGAAAGTAGTTAGCAATGTCAGTGCTTCTAACATACCTTGATTTATAACAAAGATCAGAGATATTTTACCAATGCATGATGGAAGGAAGAAGTAGAAGTTATGGAAAAACCTTTGAATATACTAGGAGCATCCAAACATCACATGCAGTCACAGAACATAAAATCTAGTACACCAAGCAGATTAAATTTTCTTATGGAATACTTACTACTCCAGGGGAAAATCAAATAATAATAATTAAATAAGGAAATAAATGAGCAACAGAGTCCACCCCTGCTATAAAATTTCCATTTAATTCTTGTTCTTAGATGCAATCTAGACAAGTGCTTATGTCTTCAGAGTAACAGGCTGTCTGGGATTCAAAATGTAGCACTACATTACACAGGACTCCTACATCTTTGTTCGGATCACTTTGTCACTTATGTATTTCTTTATCTTTTTATTTTTCTTCTACATTAGGCCTGTCTTTTCTAGTTATGTTATAATCTTTTCATGACAGATGACATGTTTGTTCATATTTGGGATCTGGCACAACGGGGCTGTAATCTTTGCTGCGTTACATATAATACAAATAATAATTTCAACCCTATCTTTTCTATTTACTTTTTCCTGTATAATCACACTTCATTGAAATCCTGCTGCAAAAATATTGACTCAGACAAACAACGTCTTCATTTTGCCAGTCGCTCTTCTTCCTTCACTGCCTGTGGCTGTCAGAGTGACATTTAAACAAACACAACCACCCCATACACACAGCTATAAGCAGATACCTTTCCAATTCTATATCTTTTGGGTTATTTCCCTTTCTTCCCTTGTCAATAGCAGTCAGTCTTTTGATAGATGAAAATGTGAGGCAATTTATGCCATCGTCTCACTTTGAAGACACAAGTCCACGAATTTTTGATTTCTGAAACCAGTCAGTACCACCTGTCATCATCCTGCTCAGCTGCTCGCAGGCAATCCTACATCTTTCAAGGCTGCAGTCAATGTTAGCCTATAAAGGGTGTCTGTTCAGGGATTCTGGCACTCCAGTTGTCCAGCTGTTTCCTTTTCTACATTTCCCTGTGCTGAAAACACAGAACCACAGAATGGTAGGAGTTGGAAGGGACCTCTGTGGGTCTTCTAGTGTACACGCACTGCTAAAGCAGGTTCACCTAGAACAGGTTGCACAGAGCCTTGTCCAGGAAGGTTTTTAATACCTCCAGAGAAGAATCTACAAACCCCCTGGGCAGCCTGTTCCAGTGCTCCGTCACGCTCAGAGGGAAGAAATTCTTCCTCATATTCAGCTGGAACTTCCTGTGCTTCAGTTTGTGCCCATTGCCCCTTGTTCTGTCGCTGGGTACTACTGAAAAGAGTTTGGCCCTATCCTCCTGCCACCCACCCTTCAGATATTTGTAAGTATATATTAGGTCCCCTCGCAGCCTTCTCTTCTTCAGGCTGAACAAGCCCAGCTCCCACAGCCTCTCCTCATAGGAGAGATGTTCCAGTCCCCTCATCATCCTTGTAGCCCTCCGCTGGACTCTCTCCAGTAGCTTTTCATCTTTCTTGAACTGGGGAGCCCAGAACTGGACACAGTACTCCAGATGAGGCCTCACTAGGGCAGTGTAGAGGGGAAGGAGAACCTCCCTCGACCTGCTGGCCACACTCCTCTTGATGCATCCCAGAATGCCATTGGCCTTCTTGGCAGCCATGGCACACTGCTGGCTCATGATTAACCTGTCGTCCACCAGGACACCCAGGTCCCTCTCCGCAGAGCTGCTCTCCAGTAGGTCTGCCCCAAGCCTGTACTGCTGCATGGGGTTGTTCCTCCCCAGGTGCAGGAACCTGCATTTGCCTTTGTTGAACCTCATCAGGTGTTCTCTGCCCAACTTTCCAGTCTTTCCAGGTCATGCTGAATGGCTGCACAGCCTGCCGGTGTATCCACCATCCCTCCTAGCTTTATATCATCAGCAAACTTGCTGAGGGTACACTCTGTCCCTTCATTGATGAACAAGTTGAACAAGACTGGGCCGAGTACTGACCCCTGGGGGGCACCACTAGTTACCGACCTCCAACCAGACTCAGCACCTCTGATGACAACCTTTTGAGCTCTGCCATTCAGCCAGTTCTAAATCCATCTCACTGTCCACTCATCTAGCCCACACTTCCTGACCTTCCCTATGAGGATATCATGGGAGACAGTGTCAAAAGCCTTGCTGAAGTCGAGGTAGACAACATCCACTGCTCTCCCCTCATCTACTTAGCCAGTCATGCCATCATAGAAGGCTATCAGATTGGTCAAGCATGATTTCCCCTTGGTGAATCCATGTTGAATACTCTTGATAACCTTCTTTTCCTCCACTTGCTCAGAGATGGCATCCACAATGAGCTGCTCCATCTCCTTTCCTGGGATGGAGGTGAGGCTGACCGGCCTGTAGTTCCCTGGGTCCTCCTTCCCCTTTTTGAAGGCTGCAGTGACATTGCCTTTCCTCAAGTCCTCAGGCATTTCTGTTCTCCAGAACCATTCAAAGATGATGGAGAGTGGTTCAGCAATGACATCTGCCAGCTCCCTCGGCACTCATGGGTGCATCCCATTGGGGTCCACGTATTTTAGGGTCTCCAGTTTGCCTAAATGACATCTCACGTGATGCTCCTCAAACAAGGGAAGGTCTTTCTTTCTACAGGCTTATTCTTTACCTCCAGGAACTGAGATGCCTGAGGGCCAGCGTTATCAGTGAAGACTGAAGCAAAGAAGGCATTCTGTAACTCTGCCTTTACTGTATCCTCCATCACCAGGACACCCACCTTATTTGGCAGCAGCCCCACATTTTCCCTAGTCTGCCATTTGCTGCTGATTTACTTGTAGAATACCTTGTTGTCCTTGACATCCCTTGTCAGATTTAATTCCAGGTGGACCTTAGCCTTTCTCATTGCATCCCTGCATGCTCTGACGACTTTCCTGTATTCCTTCCAAGT
Organism: Opisthocomus hoazin; assembly: GCF_030867145.1. Lineage (NCBI taxonomy): Eukaryota > Metazoa > Chordata > Aves > Opisthocomiformes > Opisthocomidae > Opisthocomus > Opisthocomus hoazin. Next base: position 112,322,436 of record NC_134414.1, on the reverse strand, counting down.
TGCCTGTCCCTCTTTCTACATTCTGTAAACCTTTCTCTTCCATCTGAGCTCTGCTAGAAGCTCCTTGACCATCCATGCAGATCTCCTGCCTCCTTTTCTAGATTTCTTACTCATGGGGATGCACCAATCTTGAGCATGAAGGAAGTGAGGCTTGAATAGCGACCACCTCTCCAGCTCTCTTGGACCCTCCTCCCTTCTAGAGGCCTGACCCACAGGATTCATCTAAGTAGGTCCTAGAGAAGGCCAAAGTCGACTCTTCTGAAGTCCAATGTTTTGATCCTACGTACTTCCCTGCTTCCTCCATGCATGATCCTGCACTCCACCATATCATGGTCACTGCAGCCAAGCTGCCCCAAACCTTCACACCCTCAACCAGTCCATCTCTGTTTTTCAGCACAAATTCCAGCAACACACCTCTCGTTGTTGGCTCCTCCACCACCTGTGTCAAAAAGTTATCATCAATGCTCTGTAGGAACCTCCTGGACTGTGAGCGCCTGGCTGTGTGGTGTTCCCAGCAGATGTCAGGATGGTTGAAATCCTCCATTAGAAACACGGCATGTGATCATGCGGCTACTTTCAGCTATTTGTAGAAGGCCTCATCAAATTCCTCTTCCTGGTCAGGTGGCCTGTAGTAAACACCCACAGAGTGTCACCCATATTAGCCTATGTTAGTTCTTACCCACAAGCTCTTGACTTGTTCTTCATCCACCCCTAGGCAGAGCTTGATATCTTCCAGTTGTTCTCTCACACAAGCAACTCCACCACCTCACCTTGTTGGCCTGTCTTGCCTAAAAAGTACATAGCCATCCATGACAGCATTCCAGTCATGCGAGCTGTCCCACCACTTCTCTGTAATTGTAATGCGATCATGGCCCTGCAACTGCACACAGATCTCTACTTCTTCCTGCTTATTGTCCATGCTGCGTGCATTGCTGTACAGACATTTCAGAGACGAACTCGAGCATGCACCTTTCCCCAGAGAGGTTCAAGAGGATCTGCCGTAGCCATACCCACCCTTAAGATTTTTGGTCTTCTGCTTCTTAGTTTAGGAGGCAGATAAAGAAGTTTTGTTACTGCTCTGGTTGGCCACCCTTCTTCCCCAACTGGATGCAATGGCTTGAGCATTGTGACTTTGTGCCCCGCCCACTGAGTCCTTCTGCTTAGAGCCCTCCACACCAAGTCGACCAGCCTGATGCCAAAGATCCCCTTGCCTTTTCTAGACAGGTGGATCACATCCATCCCTAACAGGTTATAATCATTGAAGAATGTCCCGTTAAAGCACTCCTGATTGCACCAGCCATGAAACCAGGAGTTGATATTCATTATGTATTTCTGGCTGATCCCTTACTTCCTACTGGTAAAATGGAGGAAAATGTATCTTGGGCACCAATGCTTTTTGCTTGCTTGCCCAGGGCTTTGAAATCTTCCTTAATTCTGCCCAGGTTCCAGCTTGCAGTGTTGTTTCTGCTAACATGAAAGAGTAACAGTGGATAACAGTCTGTGCTCTTTATAGGTTGTGGCACCCTCTCGGCCACATCTCAGACTTTAGCTCATATGTACACATTCTTGCTATTCTTTCCTTCTGGAACTATGTTACTGGTAGTGGTTTTATATGGTGTGTTTGTTTGTTTTTCTATTTAATTCATTTGTGCCTCCATTGTATAATAAATTTATTTTGACAGAGAGACAGATTAAACAAATCATGTTATCATTCTACTCTGAAGCAGAATATACAGCCTAGTGTGGTTCACATAATAATGATCAGAAAATAAGATAAAATAAACTCAAAAAATGCACTTGTCATATTAAAACCTCATTCAAACTTTAGTTTATTCCTGTACTCTTTTCGTGTCTCTGATGATGTTCATATCACGTTAGCAGTTTTCCTACAGTCTTGGTGCTACAAAAAATCTTTTGTAACGATTCAGTACATGAAAGACATAGACCTGTTGGAGCAAGTCCAGAGGAGGGTCACAAAAATGATCAGACAGATGGAACACCTCTCCTATGAGCAAAGCCTGAGATATCTGGGATTGCTCAGCCTAGAGAAGAGAAGGCTCCGAGGAGACAATATTGTGGCCTTTTAATACTTACTGGGGGCTTATAAGAAAGATGGGGACAGACTTTTTAATAGGGCCTGTTGCATAGGACAAGGGGTAGTGACTTTAAATTAAAAAAGGGTAGATTCAGACTAGATATAATGAAGAAATTTTTTACAATGAGGATGGTGAAACACTGGGACAAGTTGCCTGGAGAGGTGGTTGATGCTCCATCCCTGGAAACATTCAAGGTAAAGCTGGACAGGGCTTTGAGCAACCTGATCTTGTTGAAGATGTCCCAGCTCATTAGAATCACAGAATCATTAAGGTTGGAAAAGACCTCTAAGATCATCAAGTCCAATCACCAACTCAACACCACCATGTCTATTAATCCATGTCCTGAAGTGCCATATCTACACACTTTTTGAACACCTCCAGGGATCGTGACTCCACCACTTCCCTGGGCAGCATGTTCCAATGCCTGATCACTCTTTCGGTAAAGAAAGTTTTCCTAATGTCTAATCTAAACCTCCCCTGATGCAACTTGAGGCCATTGCCTCTCGTCCTATCTCTAGTCACTTGGGAAAAGAGACCAACACCTGTCTCACTACAACCTCCTTTCAGGTAGTTGTAGAGACCAACAAGGTTTCCCCTCAGCCTCTGCTTCTCCAGACTAAACTGTCCCAGCTCCCTCAGCCGCTGCTCATAAGTCTTGTTCTCTAGATCCTTCACCAGCCTAGTTGCTCTTCTTTGGACATGTTTCAGCATCACAATGTCCTTCTTCTAGTGAGGGGCTCACAACTGATCACAGTACTCAAGGTGTATCATGAAAAATACTTTTATAAATATGCTTTCCTTCATGTTGGATATGAGAGAGTGAACTTACAATTTGAGCTCGCATGAACTCTTGTGTTTGATAAGCTCAGATAATGAAATGCTTCTAAAAATCAGCTAAATAGAAACACAAGCAAGTCTCAAGCAAACCAATAGAAGAATTAAAGTGAAAATTAACTGAATGCTCTCTACTGGTGAAAATGATCAAAGTGAAGGTCATCATGAGTTTCTAATTCCCATACTTTTATATTCATTCTCATTGCAGTGTTTCAATGATTTTCATAATGTGTAAACTCCTGTCATGACATGAAAAAACATAATTACAGAAGTAGCTGAGTTGTGCAATGTTGCTGTATAAGTAATAGATACTCTTCAAATTGTTGTCATGACAAACTCTGTTGTCTCAATTAATTTTTTCATCTCTGCAGTATATTGACACAAAGAAAAATGTGAGAAAGAGTAAACTTCAGCTTTTTGAAGCCAGCTCACCCCTCCATCCAGCTTCTCAAAGCAGATAAGAGCACAGTAACTGGAGATAAAGGGAGATGCGCTTCAGAACTGATAAACTGATAAACTAATGTAGGTGCTTCCAGAAAGAGCTTCCTTAAGAGAACGGCACCACAAAGATTTCAGTCTAGTGTGGAAACCTTTTCAGTTGATTGAAACAAAACCAATAAGCAAAGACTTGCCTTCAAGGGCAGACGGCATTTGAGGTATGCTCTGTATAAACCCACATCTTTTTTACTCATGTCAGACCTTGTCACTATGAGTTTTAAAAAGCTTAATTATTCTCATTATTTTTAAAAGCCTTGTGGCCTTTTTTGAGGAGATTTCTATAGGAGAGATCTAAGCAAACCCACCTCAAATCTCTGGCTGTCTAGACACCCCATGCCTTTTACACTGGCAGCTGTTATTGGCATCAGACAGAGGCAGACAGCTGAATGTTTGAATACTGAAAATGTCTGGTTGCAATACCTACTACTGTGAAAACTGAAAAACTTCACCAAGTCTGCATGTTTCACATTTATGATTTGATATAAAGAACTTCACTTCATTTGAATTTCTGTAAGCTCAAGGGCATAATTTTGTATACGTGCAGGCTGAGTAATAGACACAAGGGGAAATTTTTTATAAAGCAGAGCACTCCTATGCCCCACATACAGAAGGATCACATAGTGGGATAGAATATTCCAACACATTTTAGAAGAATCCTACTTCCCCCTCATTTTTATCATTTAGAATAACACTGTTTATCACCAGAAAGTATTACAAATGGCAACAAAATAGTGCTGTTTAAAGTTGCTTCTATTAGTGTAACCTGCCAGAAATGAGGTAGAAGGAAAAGATCTGATATCACAGTATGTGTTCTGCTGGCTTCCTTTGAGATGACTATAAGTGGTTCTTACAGTTTATGCCTGTACATACTGCCCAGGCAGAGCAAATGCCTTTACTAACCAGAATATGAAGAAACATGAAACGTATTGTAAAGGTTAGTAAGATTCACTTTGTCTTCTACAGTCCTTCACTGTTGACGTTATAGTGTAAGATCTAAATTGAGTGTACATGCTGACGGCACACAGTGGACTGAAAATGGTTAGTGGGAATGTACAGCTAGATATAACTCTGCCCTGATACTCTCCCATCCTCTATACACTTTCTTCTACCCACAATAAAAAACTTTACTTTCATAGACATTGTTTCAGCAATGATGAACTCATACACCTTTGTCCTGCCTATAAGGAAGGTATTGTGTCCAACGCAACCTGGAAACAGAGCATCTCAACAATTACACAGGACTAACACAGTTCATCATATTCCCACACAGAGAAAAGCAACAGTAGGACAAGACTTCAAAACAGGGTGGGGGAAACCAAAAGACAAAGCTAAATATTTTTCTCTAGTTGTGGTTTCTTCAGTGGCCTTAGGTGAAGAAATAGGGTCACAGCTGATGTCACTGCTTTTCGATTTGAATGCACACATCTCCACAGGTATTTCACTCACAGGTTGGAAATTTATTCTTTTAACCTTCCTTGGCAGCTTTTTTACCACAGTATTTGCTGTTTATTTGTCTAAACCCATTTTGTGTACCTTTGTCCATTTTTCTTGAAAACGATGTCATCATTCATGTTCCAAAAGTGATTAAGAATCAAAGAGGATGTTTTACCCGTTAGTATACACAAAAAGAGAAAATGCATGATTATCTGCTGCAAGGCTTTACATTTCCTCATCTCAATATATAAGTGAACCTGAAAAGGACAAGAAAGCATACATTTGTTTAAGTTTTGTGTTGAAATTGTTAAATAATAATTGGCTTCTGTGCTTTAGATGCTAACTGTTCATTTTCAAAGCACATACTGGAAGATGTCAAACCAAATACAGAAAAAAGTCAGTTCCTGCATCATAAAAGTCACTATGGAAAAAACTGCTGTCTTGGGATTAGAAAGAAAAATCTGATGTCTCAGAATTACAGCTGTGCAGAAACAGAACATATAGTGGCAAAATATTTATAAAAAATTAAAATCAGTGACAGTCACTTTTGCATATATATAGATTCAAAAAATTGTCTCCTTTAAATGAACTATTTTGTCACCTTGAAATG